>NW_015622973.1:151834-231568 GCF_000320785.1 Rhodotorula toruloides NP11 | reverse complement strand
CCCCCCTCTTCTTCCCTGCTCCTCCTCCCTTCTTCTCCCGAGCTGACGCGAAGAAGGGCGACGGAACAGGCCCTCTTCACCTCCGCCGGTACGGCTCCCTCCCATGCGACAGGCTGGGAAGCGAAGAAGGGTACGAAAGTCGCTTTCAAAGTCGGTGCGTTTTTGTCCTTCCCTCCCACTCTCTTTCTCGCTTTATAGGTAAGCTGACGGTTTGGGGGTGGGTAGCGGAGGATTGGAATGGCAGGATCTGTACGTTCTCACTTTTCCCGCTTCTCGAGCTCGATGGCGCACGAGCTGACGAGGTACCGGATGAGCAGGGGCTCGCACGGGCTGCAAGTTCGATGGCTCGACTCTTCCTTCGACGTGCGTCTACCCCTCGCCGAAGAGAGCGTCGTATTGATGGACTAAGTGCAACAGCTGCGTCACGGGCGGCTGCAACGGCGGCCTTGAATGCGCGCGGTCCGTCCTCCCTTCCTCCTCCCTTCCCTCCCTCCTCCTAACACTCCTAACCCTCCGCTCGCAGCGTCGGCGGCACCGGCGTCCCACCCGCCACCCTCGGCGAATGGAACCTCGCCTCGCCCGACCAAGACTGGTACGACGTCTCGGCTGTGGATGGGACGAACGTTCCTATGAGTATCGCGAACGACGCCGGTTGCGCTCAGCCGAGTTGTATGAAGGACATTAACGAGGTTTGCCCCACTGAGCGTGCGTTCATACCTCCTCCTTTTCTCCGCTTCTTGACGAAGGAGCTGATGAGGAGGTGGTGCAGTCTCGGTCTACGACTCGACCCACTCCACCGTCCTCGGCTGCCTCACCTCATGCCAATCGCGCGCTCTCACTCCCGTCCCCTCAAACTCGGCCAACTGCTGCTCCGGGGCATTCGACACGCCCGCCACGTGTCCCAAGGAGAACGTCCAGTACTACGAGGTGTTCAAGAGTAACTGTCCTGATGCTTATGCGTATGCTTGTGCGTCGTGCTCCTTTCCTTTTCTTGTGAGGACGGGGATTGACGGTTTCAAGCGAGGTGCAGACGACGAATCGAGCGGGTCGGCGCTCTGGACTTGCCCGAAGGCGAAGAAGGCCAACTACACCCTTACGTTCTGTATGTACCCGCTCTCTTCCCACTTCGATGAACGGCGCTAACGCTTGACGCCGACAGGCCCGTAAGCGGGAACAGCGCAACGCACCCGTCTCCACCCTCATCTTCCGTCTTACCGTCAGCTGGTTCTGCTCCTTTCCTCTCTTGGTACTCGCATACACACATTCTGTGCAACGTTTGTCCCCTCGGCACCTTGTCCTCTAGACTCCGAGAGAACGATTTCTCGTAATGGTCGGCGCAATTCCTCCTCTCATTCGCACACACGGATGCGAAAGCGGGTGGAACGACGTGTGCTTGCAACAAGGACCTCAGACGGAACGCTATGCGAAGTGGAACAAGCTAGGGGGGAAAGCGAGGGGGAGGAGGGTATCGAGAGGCGAGCGGAAGGGAATGTGGGAATAGTTGCGAGGCGAGGCGTGGTGTGGTGGAATGAACGACGAACGACGGGATATACAGTGAAGCGTGGTGGAAGGGATCGAGTAATGAGTGGTCAGAGAGCCTCGATTTGCTGGAGGAGGAAGCTCTTCTCGTCCTGCGTTTGTCCAGTTAGAGTCAGCGACAATCTGGCAGAGAGGGAGAGAAAGCGAGCGCACATTGAACTGCTCGTCGTCGCGGTCGTTGTGGAAGTTGCGGAGGAACGCGATCAGCTTGTCCTTGTTCCGCCGTAGGATGGCTTCAATCTGAGGCGGCTTCTTCGGGTTGGCGACGAAGATCTGCGCACCGTCGGGTCAATAACTCAGCAACGCTTCCACAGTGAAAGGAAAGAGTCGCAAGTCGAGCGCGGCACGCGCACCTTGAAGACGTGAAACGCCTCAAACTGAATGTTCTTGCTCCGGTCCTTGAGGAGGTTCATCATGACCTTGAGGTTCTCCTCGTTGGCGATGTAGCGCGTCATGACCTTGAAGTTTGTCCGGTCGAGCAGGATCTCGCCGAGGAGCTTGAGCGACTGACGCTTCGTGACGTAATTCGAGGACTGGACGAGGAGCGAGTAGTGCGAGAAGAACTGCAAGCGGCACGACGGTGAGCAGATGACGGGACGCAGTTCGGGACGGAACGCACCTGGTCGTAGTTCTCGTCAAGGTATTCAGCGACCATCGGTTTGTGCCGAGTGAGCGTTTCCTGTGCGGCGGAGGCGTCGTCAGCGGAAAGTTCGCCTTTGTCTTGACCTTGGATATGCACCCGGAAGTTTGCCTGAGCATCGCAAGCGATACCGAACGTTGTCTGCTCGATGTAGTCGATAAAGTTGTAGAACCTGCGCACCGGAAGCGGTCAGTCTTGCTCACATCGTGTCGCACAGCCGCCCCAACGCACTTGTCCGAGTACAACAATATCCGTGCGAGAGGCTCATGTCGCAGCATCGCCCGCAGAATCATGCCCGTGTTGAGCGCGACATCGGCGTTCTCGTATCTGCACGGCGAAGGTTAGCCAGCGGTTCAGGACAGTCGATGAGCCAGTACGCGCCCTTTCAGCGCTGCAAAAATCGTCTCCTCCTTCGCGCTCAGGTGTTCCACCGTCGGCCACCGCGTGCCGATCTGTCGTCGAAGGAGGTTATTGAAGATTTGCGATACGTCTTTCCGTGCCTATCGCTCGTCGTCAGTCGTCGGCCTTCTAGCAGTCACAGGCGTAGGAAGGACTCACCTCAAACTCGAAACGCCAGATGTTGTGCACGAGAAGCTGGAGGAGGTCATTCGCGTAGACTTCCTGAGCGAGTTGGGCGATAATTTCGGGTTGAGGCTCGGTCTCTGCGATTGGATAGGTTCAGTAGTCGTTCTTGATCGCACAGACAGGCTCAGACTGACCGCCGTCACCGTACAGAAGGACCTTCATCTGGAAAAGGTACTTGGAGATGTCCTCGTTCGCCTGTGAGATCAAGAGAGCGACTGGTCAGCCTGCCGTCCGCCGTGCGAGACCGTTCAACCGCTGCTCAACGTCTCCTGTCCCTTCTCACGCCCTGCTCATCTCCATACCGCACTTTCCCCCACCTGACGACGTTCCACCGAGCTGTCACGCCCATCCTCCCTCAGAGCGAGAGGAAGCCAATGGCCAAGCGCACGAGCGCACCTTTCTCTTCTGCTCTGGGCCGACCTGCGGACTATCGAGCTTGTAGATCGCCTCGCGCAGGCTCCGCACGAGGTCGGGCGGCGCCTTGGTCTTTGACCCAGACGGACGGAAGAAGTTCATGGTTCGGTGCGCTCGGGCGTGTGTCGAGGTGTCTGTGTCGTGTTGTGCCGGTCCAGCAGGCACTTTGAGGCGAGAGGACGGGAGGAGGGCGAGTCCGAGGGGCGTTCAGGAGGTCCGAAGTTGAGGGAGGCGTGCGCGGGCTCTCGGTGTCGCCCTGTCGCTGGAAAGGAGTCTGGCAGTGACGCGACGAGCGAAGCAGAGCTCAAGCCGCAAGCGAGGCGCAGCGGAAGCGAAAGTGAGCGAGACGAAGGAGGGAAAGCGAGGAGGAAGAGGAGCGACGAGGACAAGTCGTGTTCCTCCGCGGAAGCCAGTATGTCGTCCTACAGTTGCATGTTGCAGATCAAACAAAGCCAGAGCGGTACAAGATAGGAGAATCGGAGGGGAAGAACGAAGGGGAGAAATGCGGCCTCGACGGCATGAGCCTGCGAAAGAGGCGACTGCTCGACGAGGCATGGGTACCGAAAGGAGAAGAGGGATATTAGGCGTCGTGTATGCGTCGTGAAAAAGGCGCGGAGAATAGGTCTATGGGCAGGAGGAGTGGGTGAGAGGGAGGCGTCGTGGGGCGGGAGGCGGCGATTGAGGTGGAGCGAGGGCGTCGAGTGGCGAAGGAGGCCGTCGCGTCCTTACATTACGACGCACTCCGTCTCGGCGTCCTTGCGAGTCGGGCGCTTCTTGCCGCCAGCCGCACCTCGCTTGTCGGCTCCGAGCTTCTTCAGCTCGGTAAGGCGTTGCATCGCGCGCTTGTTGCCTTGAGCTGTGGACGCGCAGACGCCATCAGCAAATGAACACGATGCAAACGCGTGGCATCGCTTCGCAAGCGAGAAAGCAGGTCCAACTCACCAGCCGCACGCATGTACCACCGCTTCGCCTCCTCGAGATCCGCCTTGACGCCGATACCGACCTCCGAGTAATAGCCAACGGCGTACTCAGCCTTCGGCAGGCCCTTGTTCGCCGCCCGCCGCGCCCAGAGGTACGCCTCGCTGTCGCTCTGCTTGAGGACGCCCTCGCTGCCGGTCAAGTACCATCCGCTCAGCGCGAGCTCCGCATCCGGGTTCCCTCGCTCCGCTGCGCGGGTGTACCACGCAATCGACCGCCGAGGGTCGACGGGGCAGGTTAGGTTGCCGAACTCGTAGCACGACCCGAGCTTGAACTGCGAGAGCGGGTAGCCGAGTTGCGCGGCCTGAGTGAAGAGTTCGCGCGCTTGTGCTGGGTCGTAAGGGACGAGAGTCGGGACGCCTTGCCCGCTAGCTTGTTGTTGCTGGAGCTGAGCGGCAGCAGCTTTGCCGCCGAGTGTCGCGGCCGAGAGCAAAGGCGGAGGCTTCTCGTATAACGTGCCGAGCTCGTGCAAGGCGTGCGGCGTCTCCTCGTCCGCCTGCGACGCTGCACGCTTGAGCCACGCGAGGCCCTCCTTCGGGTTCCGTTGCTGCCCGAGCAAGCCGTGCAGGAGGATCATCCCGAGCTTGTACATGCCCGCCGTGTCGCCCAACGCCGACGCCTTGCGGTAGAACAGTACTGCGCGAGCGTAGTCCTTCCGCGTGCCGGCGCCGAGCTCGTTGCAGACGGCCGTTCGGTAGGTCGCGGCCGAGTGGTTCTGCTTGGACGCCTGGACGTAGAGGTTGTACGCCTTCTCGTGGTCAATCTGCAAGCCGAGCGAGCCATTCCCAAGGCAGTTCGCAAGGAAGAACTGCGCGTCCGCATAGGCGGGCTTGCCGAGCCCGCTCCCCTGCGTCGCGAGCCGCTTGATGAGCTTGAGCGATTCGGCGACGAGCGCATCGCGGTACTTCTTTGCCGCCTTGTCGTCGGCGTTGGCGCCCGAATTGAGCCGCTTGGCCGCCTCGATGAGGTACTTGGCAAAGTTGAACTGCGCCTCGGGGTCCGGATCCGCCTTGATCCGCTGGCGATACTCGTCGACAGATGCCTTCGTGATCGGCGGACCGGATGAGCTCGACGAGCCCGCTGTACCGGTCGAGGCTGAAGTCGGGTTCCGCCGCATCGTTCCGCCAGGAATCTGAAGCGACGACTGCGACCGCGCGAGCGAGTTCGTCGAGCCCTGCGGTGGTACACCGAGTGACGAGACGCTCGAGACGCCGCGATGGAGATTTCCGCCATACGGGCCTGCCGGAGGACCAGGTGCGAGACCAGGCGCTTTGGACGGGTCGAGTCCGAGTTGGCCGGTCGCGGCGGCGTAGTACGGGTTTTGCGCGGCCGCCATCGCCTGGTAGTCGGGTCCCCATGTGCCGCCGTATCCTGGCTGAGGCTGGAACGGCGGACCTTGTTGGTAAGACGGGCCAGGCTGAGAGGGGAAGCCAAGGTGGTTTGCCGGACCAGCCGGGTAGCCACCCATGTGCGAAGGAGGGAAGAAAGCTGAGGATGCGTGTTGAGAAGGAACAGGGGAAGGAGGGACACCAGAGCCACCGAAGTAGTCGCCGCCTGTACCCGGGTAGGGCGAGTTCTGCATCGCGGGGACGGCGTGAGGCGGTTGAGGGATGTTGGACGTCGGTGCTTGGCCGCCGTATGCGTCGTCGTAGGGGAGGTAGCTGCCGCTGCTCGGTGGTCGACCCGCGTCGACGTCCGCGTAACCTTCGACTCCGCCGAGCGAGTCTCGCTTGCCGTACAGCGGGGCGTCGAAAGCGCCGCCGTACCGACTCGACGACGCCGACGTCGTCCTGGCATGCACACCGCCTGCAGGCCATCCACCAGCTCCTGCCCCGCCTCCGCCAAACGAATGCCCAGGCCCGCTATCGACCGAATAGACGCTCGCCGTTCCATCTCCTCGTCCCCGAATCTCCATCGCTCCGTCCGGTCCGTGTCCAATGGACCCAATGTCGTTCGGGCTGTACCGCCTTCCCGCCGACGCTGACCCACCAGGCGCCAGGTCGCTGCTCCCTCTTGACCCCGCCCCTCGCTGCTCGAACCGCATGTTCTCGATCCCAAGGTTGAGGTCATCGATAGCGGGTAGTCGAGGGAGGTCCGGAACATCGAAGGGGGAGAAGGTCGAGCCGTTCACGCTCGAGGCCGGGAGGGAGGGTAAAGGCGGGACGGAGCTGGGCGAGCCGGGGACGACGGCGAGAGAGGGGGAAGAGTGGTTGCCCTGGTTGTAGAAGCCAGAGTTTTTGGGCGGAGAAGAGGCGTACCCTGTTGATGAGGGCGTGTCGGAGGGTTCGAGAGCGAGAGGTGTGAGGAGGAGGAATTCCGTCAGTTACCAAGGTCCCCCGGCGCAACAGGCTTGACAGAGCGTGTAGCACTCTGTCTTGCCATGCAAAGCGGCCCTCGACCGTGACTCACCTTGTCCGATAGCACCCCACTGACCCTGAGCGTGTTGCGGCGGGACCAACCCCCTCGTCACGGCACTCGGTTCGCCAGGACCGCCATAGAACGAATCGTCCATCGTCTGGCTCCTCAACGGTGGGCCCTTTGCTCGGCCGGAAGCTGTTCGTGTGGGCTGTTGAGGCGGCGGAGCGGGTTGAGATGGGACGACCGATGACGAGGAGCCTGCTGCGTAGGGGTTGGCGGGCGGGAGGTGTGGGTCGAAGGAGGGCGAGTCCAGCAAGGGCACAGGCGTCATCGAGCGAGGGGTCGAGCCAGAGGTGCCGTGTGTCGAGGATGGCGGCGGAGTGTGGAAATGGTAGTCGAGCGGGCCCATTCTGCCGTTCACCCGGGTACTCGCAGACACTGCAGGGACTAGCACAGTCAAGCACGACCTCCCGTGAGCAAGCGAGAGGGAAGAGGTCGACGACGACGTCGTTGAAGCCAAGACGGCTCTGTCGATGCGAAATCCGCAACCTTTTCAGAAGCTGTGACCGTCAATGATGCAGTCTTGTAACGATTTTGCAACACCGTTGAAGCGGAGCCGGGTCCGCTCGCGAGACGAGGCAGCCGTTATTCTCCTCCCGGACCCTCGACTGCAAAATGGCTGATGTTACAAGACAGCGAGCGCTTGAAGCGCCAGAGACAACCTGCGACGACGACCACAATTCAGACTCCTGCATGCACCTCGTGCGCCTCGTTCCGACTGCGGTTCCCCGTGTTCCTGGCTCGTCGTTTCCGTCCTTTGAGGCGCGAGAAAGGGTGGTATCGTGTGGATGCGGCGGCGGGAGAGGGAAGATGCGGTGACAAGACAGTACGTGCGGAGGGATCACTTGGTGAAGAAGCGGACGACTGCAAGGCAGCAGAAGCGTCAGTACGAGCGGAAAGGAGACGATCAGAATTAGAAGGACTCACGCTTGCTCAGGAGGTGCAGGCTGACGACGCTGAAGATGAAGACGACTGCGAGGGATAGGACGATGACGGGGTCGCTGTTTCCAGATCGTTGCAGTCGGCGAAGGTGTCGAGGGCGGAGAGGTCGTCGTCAAGGAGGAGGCATGGGAGGGCAAGTCGTGTGAGCGGAAACCGTCAGCGTGCGCGTCCGTTGAGCGCTTCAAAATCCACGTCTGTCTCCCTCTAGCCCATTCGTAGCCTTCCACGCCGCCCCTCACCTCCTCATCGCGCTCCACGTCCAAACCTCGCCGTCCAACCTCGCCGTCCAACCTCGCCTCCCCTCCTCCGCCCAGACGAGCCCGCAGAAAGGGAGCCAAACGTACACCTTGAGACCGGGCGCCTCGTCCGTGTACAGCTTCATCATCGTGCTCGAGCTCCCGCCGTGTCCTGCCGCCCGCGCCGAATGGGGCACGTCGTCCTTCTTGCCGTTGAGCGCAGCGGCGCGTCGTCTGTTCCGTCCATCCAGGTCACACAAGTCGGATCAGCCACACGCAAGAGTCAGCACGCGGTGTGAGGAGGAGAACGGCGCGCGGTCGACGAGCGTGGAGATGAGGACACCACACGCACCGCATCTGCATCTGCGGGCCCTTTGCGCCGGGAATGCGAGCGGGAGGAGTGCCGGTGCGAGGTGAGTCGGCCATCGTAGCGAGCTGGGCGTGGTGCGAGCGAGGACAAGGAGGACGAGGGTCGACCCGCGAGGAGGACAGGGAGCGGGGGTGGGTCAACTCGCTCGAGGACGCGCTGGACTGCGCTGTTTGCGTTGTTGGGACGGCTAGCACACAGACAGCAGCCAGTCGGACGCAGTTCGCAAGTCTCTCTCTGTCCCCGCCTGGTCCGTTCAGAAGGGTTGCAGGAGGATGCACCACCAACGATTCGTAGGAAGGCACACTCTGTAGTTTTTGGATTCGTACGTCCGACGAGAAGGAAGAGGTCCAACCCAAACCGGCGCCCGGGAGGTTGCGCGGCGAGAGAGAGGGAGAAGAGAAAAGGAGAACTGCGAAGATGGTGCCGAACGAGAGTCGGCCGGGAAAAGGCGTAGATGCGTGGGATGCGAGAGGGCAAAAGGGAGACGAAGAGAGACTGTATCCGTTTAGTTCTGAGAGCGCGAGGACGGAGCGTTAGTGGGGGTCTGCAATCAGCAAGACGGCAGGCTGGAGACGCACAATATCCTCAAGCTTGACGCCCTCCTGCTGCGAGAAGAAGTAGCGAGTGAGCGATCTGGCCGCCATGAGGACAAGCAAAGGAGCCAAGCGCGCAGACGCACCTCTGCAGGAGCGGCCGCCTCGACCAACTCGGGCACCTCCTCGTCGTCCGCCTCCTTGTTCTCGCCCTCCGCGCCGCCCGCCTGCGCCGCCTGCGACGCCTGGTACTGCTCCGCGAAGCGCTTGAGCTGCGCCATCGTGTCCGGGCCGAGCTGGTTCAAGACGTTGGGCATGAGCTCGGCGAGGTCCTTGTGCATCCCGCGGCCGTAGATCGCGTAGACGTTCGAGCCGGCGGCGGCGTGGACTGTGAGCGTGGGCGAAGTAAACGAGTCGCTCCTGGGTCAGCCAGCGGAGAACGGAGGAGGCGGAGGAAAGAGACGGACCGGTCGGGCGCTGGAAGTTGAGGACAGCGGTGCCGTTCGTGAACATGTTGACCTCCTCAACGGCTGTCCATGCAGGGAACACGCGCAAAGAGCGAAGCAGAACGCAGTCAGCCTCGTCGTCCTCCCCGCTAGACCGCCCTCTCGGGCAACCTGCACGCGACCCGCCATTCGCGAACCGGAAAGTAGCAGCAGGACGCACTGCCAGCCGACTGGACGTTGAGCTTCTTGAGCTGCGCCTGGAGCTTCTTGTCATCGAGCGCGGCGACCGGCTTGGGAGCGACCTTGCGACGCATGGGCTGCTTGGCGCCGCCTGCGAAGAGGGCCGCGCGAGTTGTGCAAGCGAATCAGTACACGCTAGCGCCATGATACTGCACGAGTCCAACCATCCAGGCGCCGTTGCCGCTGTGTTGCGGGTCGTCGCTGGATGGGGACGACGAGGGGACGGCGCGAGACGCTGAAAGAACGCGAGCGCACCGATCTTGAGCTGCTGGGTGCGAGCCTGCAGCTTCTTGAGCGCTTCGGGGTCAAAGTCGGAGCTGGCCATGGCGAGTTGAGCGGGTGGAGCGAGACGAGCAGCAGGCGAGCAGTCGAGGAGAGGGTTGGCGCGCACCACAGCGCTGTCCCCGCTTTCCTTTGGCTTGCCTGGGTTGGCGAACTGCTCGAGGCACTATTGCGGACCGGTCGGGCAACTCTGCGCAGCTCCCAACTCGCCTCATCCTGTTCTTCCTCCTCCCGACTACTTTCCCCTTAACAGCCCGCAACTAGCCCTCACACCGCCGCGATGACCCCAGTAGCACGCTCGATACTTCGAGCAACCGGCCAAACCCTCCCTCGCTGCACCTGCAACCTCGCCGTCCGCCCCTTCACTCTCCAGCGCCCTCAATCCCGCTCGTATGCCGCTCCTCCCCCTCCGCCGTTCGAGGAACAGATCATACAGGCTGCGAGGAAGGTTCTGGAGGAGGGAGACAAGATGGACGAGGGGTCGATTGAGGCGGCGAAGCGGAGTAAGCAGTTGGAGACGCTGAGGGCTGCGCTGAGAGACGTCGAGGCGGCAGAAGAAGTGAGTCACGGCGCTTAGAGCGTTCGATCACTCTGGCTTTACTTCCGATCGCTGTGCTGCGTCACACTACTGGGTTTCGAGCGTGCCAGTAACCTTCCGACGTATCTAACGACGTCTCCTCGAAACAGACCCTTCTCGAACTCCTCCAACTCTCCGCCTCCGAATCCGATCTCGACCTCCGCGACCTCGCAGAAGCCGACATCCCCGATGCCGAAACTCACCTCCGCGAGGCCCGACGAACACTAGTCTCCGTCATCGCCCCTCCACCAGCAGCCAACTCTCTCTCCGCACTCGTCGAGCTCAAAGCCGGCGTAGGAGGGTCCGAGTCGGCACTGTTTGCGGCCGAGTTGGTCAAGATGTATCAGCGGTTAGCGACGAGACGAGGGTGGAAAGCGAGCGTGGTCGAGTACACGTCGCTCGAAGGAGCGGGTTTCGGGAACGCGTACAAGGAAGCACTGGTCGAGGTCAGTGGAGATGGAGCGTTCGGATACTTGAGGCGAGAGGCGGGTGTGCATAGGGTACAGCGTGTTCCAGCGACGGAGAGTCAAGGACGAGTGCACACGAGTACGGTCGCCTGCATCGTACGTTCCGACCCTACCCCTGCCAGGATGCACTCAGCTCACAGTTTTTTTGACCTTCCAGGTCCTGCCGTCCGAGTCGGGCAATCAGCAGATCGAGGACGACCTCTTCGAGATGAAGGACGTCAAGGTCGAGACGATGCGGTCGCGCGGTGCCGGTGGTCAGGTTCGTTCCGCCGTCGACCTCTATAATTCTGTCTGCGGTCCCGAGCTGACGACGTTGCTCGCGCGAACAGCACGTCAACAAAACAGAGTCGGCTATCCGCCTCACGCACTTGCCGACCGGCGTAACCGTCTCGATGCAAGACTCGCGTTCGCAGCACGAGGTGCGTCTTGCTTACAATCTGTAATCTCGCTTTCCCGCCGTTACTGACCACGGTTTCCCTCACGCAGAACCGAACAAAAGCTTTCCAAGTCCTCCGCGCTCGCTTGCTCGACCGCAAGATCCAGGCAGACCAAGAAGCGCGGCGGTCGATGCGCCGTACACAGTTCCGCGGCGCAGACAGGAGCGAGAAGATCCGGACTTACAACTTCCCTCAGGTGCGATTGTCCTTTCTCACTTCGCTTTGCTTCGGCTGAGCAGAGTTTCGGGTTGACAGGGTCGCTTGACGGATCACCGTATCCCGCTTACGCTCTCGTCGCTCGAGGACGCGATGGAAGGAGGCGAGACGCTCGACATCATCAACAGCGAGCTGGAGGAGATGGAGAACCGCGAGAAGATGGAGGACATTTTGGCGGGGATTGAGGAGAGCTAGATGTTCGCTGGAGATCAGGGTAGAGCTATCGACAGGCCAACGCACCGCGCAACTCGCAACTCGCATTCGCATTTCGCAACCTCCCGCATTGTCCACGTCGCTAATTCCGCAAACGACTCGCCTGTCTGGGCGCCGCTGTACCTGACGCCTGACGCTTCATGCTAGATCTCGTCAATGCTCTGCTTCTCCTGCTATGATCCTTCCGCCCCTTCGAGCGCTCAGTTGGCGAACCCGACGGGACGAGCCGGTTCCGGTTCTGGTGCTTCGGCGAATGTAGTCGGGCGGCTGCGACTAGTCCGTCTTGATGCTGCGCTGTGACGGCGACGGCTCACTTCTCTTGCGCTCGTATGCGACCCATGTCCCGCTCAATCGCCCTTCCTTCTCATTCCTCCCGCGCTATGCCGTCCTGCCACCATTTTCAGCCGTCGCGCTCGCTCCTTCTTCCTCGCCGTCTCGATCAACACGAAGCCGGTGACCATGCCGACGAAGCAGAGGCCGAAGAGGAGGATGAGGGCGGGGAGGCGGATTGCCCATTCACGAGAGAGCGGGAAGAGGATGAGGAGCGGAGAGGAGGGCGGGAGGAAGGGCTGTGATGAGCCGTTGCGAATCGCAGGAAAGCATGGGAGGACGTAAGAGGGACAGGAAAGCGAGGCGTGTGAGCAAAGGAGGGTCAGCAGGGCGTCCCCTTCCAGACAGCGCCGCAACCGACGCACGCTGAGCAGGGTCCATAGCGTGTAGTAGAGGAAGAAGGAGATCGAACACAGCAAACCGACGCCTGTTCGAGGCAAAGAAGCGATTATGAGCGAGGACAGGAATCCGCGAAACTGGCAAGAAGGTCCGCACCGCCGACGGTACGGTCACTAAGCGTCTGAGCATTGTACAACGTCGGTCAGCTCAACAGTACCTGCGGCGAGTAGGGGAGAAGACGCACCATGACTGTTTCCCTTTCCTCGAGCCGCTGCACGGTGACAGCAGCCTTAAGTCGCGGGTCTGAAGCACGACAGGCCAGACTAGTACATCTGAGCAAGCTTCGAGTACTCGAACAGCCAAAAAAGCAGTTGTCGCCGGCTGAGGTGGCTCGTTGAAGGCCAAGAGGCGACGAGCAGGTTGGGAGACAACCACTCGCTCGCTCTCGCTCTAACTGGGTTGTGAGGCTCGCTGAGGCTTTGAACGTGGCTCATCATGCCACCCAAGGCCGGCCCTAGCCGCGGCTCAGCCTCCAGCGGCGCAACGAACTACGGTTCGCTCACCGACATCGTCTCGTCTCTCACACGAGCTCAGGTTGGCTCGGCTGCGACGAGCGTGGCAGACGACGAGCTGGACAAGCGCATTGCAGAGATGTTGCTCAAGGAGGCGAAGCAGAAGGACAAGATGTGGGGCGAGAGAGGGACGAGGGCGTACTACGACCCGGACAAGGAGAAGTGCGTGCGGTCGTTCTGGCTTCCTGTAGGGCGAGTGCTGACCTTGAGGCTGGGTGCGCAGGACCGCGGCCATCCGCAAGCCGAACACTCGCTTCCTGTCTGCCGTGATCCGAAACGTCGACGACCATAACACCGCTCTGCGGCGAGCAGACGAAGCTGCCGCCCGCAAACGCGAGCAGGAGGAGCGGCAGGCGGTCGAGCAGTGGAGGAGAGAGCGGAGAGGCGAGAGGGGGAATGATGGGGACAGGCGACGGCGACATGAAGACGAGGAGGACAGGCGACGAGTGCGGCGAAGACGGGAAGAGCTGGGCCTTGACGAACACGAGTCGAGAAGCGGAAGTGACGCAGGACGACGCCTTGACGAACGAGACGAAATCCGAGAACGACGGGACGGCCATCGCTCGTCTCGCAGACACGGACGTCGATCCCGTTCGCCATCTCCTCGGAGAGACGACGACCGGCACAGTCGTCGATCCAGTGACTCCTCTCGCCGACAAACTGCCGAAGACGATGGCCGTAACCGTCGACGCGACTCTCCTCGACGGGAAGAACGAAGTGACCGGCGCAGTTGGACGGTCGAAGTCGAAGCTGGGCCCGACTCGCGGGACAAAGGAAAAGGGAAGGAGCGGGATCTTGACGAGATTTTTGCCGAGGTCGATGCGGAAGTCGAGCGGCAGAGGCATGCTCATCGGTCGAAGCGGTGCGTCCTTGTGCGTTTCGCTCGCACTCTCTTGTCGCTGACCTCGCATTGTGCAGGCACCGCCGCTCTCCCTCTGCTCCCCTCCCCGCATCGCCTCCGCCGCCAGTACCCACCGAACCCCTGCCCTCCAAGATGGACCGCTACTTCTCCGAGAACTACGACCCTCGTCTCGACTATTCGCTCGACGATGTGACGGACCGCTCGACGGGCTTGATCGCGGAAGGGGCTTTTGATACATGGGATCGAATGCTGGATGTTGTCAAGGCTCGGAAGGAGGACAAGAAGGAGAAGGAGCTGAGGGAGAAGCTCGAACGCAAGGCTGAGAGGGACAGGATACGGAAGGAGCGCGAGGAGCGGAGGAAGAGGAAGCGCAGACATGGAAGTGGGAGCGACAGCTCGAGCGAGGAGGAGGTTGGGCCTCGCTACGACCCGAAGAGTGGGCTGATGGAGATGCAGTACGCGAAGAAGGGCAAGACGAGGGAGTGGGATCTGGGGAAGGAAACGCCAACTTAGTAGCCCTTCGCCAGCAGACAACGTGATGCGTCTTCTTCGTCAGACCGGCCAGACTGCCAGACACAGCCGTTCGCGACAGCTGCGTCTTTCTCGCTCGCGTTCTCGCAGACCAGGCCTTGCCATGTGACGAGCTCAATGACTGGCGCATTGCAAGTCAAGGGAAGCACGGAAAGACCGCCTCCACGCCTAGATGTCCTCGGCCGCATGCGCCGCGCGCTCCATCGTCGCCTTCTTCGCCTCCCTCAACTTGCGCTGCAACTTGAGGTGCGTCCCCATCGGCGTCTTGTCCGTCTCCTCATTCTGCAAGAACCGGTCGACCTTGTCACGTTTGTTGGGCGCGAAATCGACCTTCTCCCGACGCTGCTCGATCCACTTGGTGTTCGACTCGAGCTTCTCAACCAGCTGCTTGACCGACGCGACGAGCTTGCCCTGCTTCGCTGTCGAGGCCTTCTTTGCGTGTCGTCGAAGGGTGACGATAGCGGGGAGGGCGAGTTCAGGGAAGGCGATGGAGGTCGAAAGCGCGCCGTAGTACTCCGTCAAGAGGTAGACGAGTTCCTCGACGAGCGCATCGGCATACACCCGCGTGCGCTGGTACGCCGTCGGACACTTGAGGTAGTAGTCCCAGTCGAGCGGCTTGAGCGTCGAAGGCTTGTTGCGCTTGGTCAGTTCGGGCGAGTTGAGGATCTCGAAGAGCGAGGCGGCGAGGGGGATGTAGGTGCCGGTGCGCGAGACGATGCGGAGGAGGGAGCGGATGAGGTGGAAGCGGAGAGGGTAGTAGCGGGACGTGGGGACGAGGCTGCGCCAAGGCAGAGTGTAAGGGTCAGGCAAGGTCTTCTGCAGTCGGAAAGGGAAGACGCGGACGCACCGGATGGCACCAAGCGCAACCTGAATGAGCGGGTACAGCAACTGCTGCAACGGGCTCTCTCCCATCTCCGCAACCCTCTGCTTGTCCGCCGCCGTCGACAGGACAATACTCCAAAAGTCGACCGCATGGACAAACTGCCAGTTGTAAACCGACTTGAACGCCTCTTTGCTCGCGTCCTTGACGCCCTTGCGGAGGAGGACGGCGAGAGAGCGGATGTAGCTGAAGGCGAGCTGATACGCGAGGTCGGTTTCTTGCTTGCCCGAGAGGAGGAAGAGTTCGGAAGCCGAGTACTTCATGAGCTCGATGGCGGGGAGGGTGTGGACGGAGGTTTGGCGCGAGGCGGCGAGGAGAGCGGCGTAGGTTCCCTGTGCTCCACAACGGCGAGGGTCAGTATCGCCGCCTCCCATGGGCACAAAGGCGTCTCAGCGGGTGCCGACAGACGCACCTTCATGATCGACTCCCGCAAGCTATGGTCCGCCGCAATCGCCAGCTTCCTCAGCGCCGCAAACGCCTGCACCTTCGTCTCATCGCTCGCGCCGCCTTCGTACACTCCAAGCAACATCTTCACCAGCCCCCTGGCAACTTTCCGGTTCCCGACGATCCAGGGAATAAGGTTGGCGGATTCGGTGACGGCGTAGGAGGGGATGTCGGATGTGGAGGAGACGGTTGAGAGGAGGTTCTGGAGGGAGACGAAGTAGGATTTGAGAAGGCGTTGGGCGATGGCGTATTGCTTCGAGTTGGTCGAGAGTTTGCTGCAGGCCGACGGGAGCACCCATCAGCGTCAACTCGCGAGAGCGAGGTGAAGCAAGAACGAAGCGGACGGCGACTCACAACTTCCCATTGACCTCCTTGAACGGCACCATCGAGCTCAACACAACCGGCGTATACTTGAGCGTCGTAAGGACGAGCTTGCGGAACAACTTGGGGTCGTGGATCTCGTAGTGCTCGGCGTGCGCCGAGTCCGATGTCGAGGGGAGGTCGTCGCGGTCGATGCCGGAACTGGCGGCAGAGCGGAAGGCGTGGAGGAGCTTGCGGAAGGAGCGGAGGGAGCGGGTCTGCGGGCGGGCGGGCGTGAGTTGAGGAGGTTACTAGAGATAAAGAAAGAAGGGTACGCACCTCGAGGATACTCTTCTGCCAGCTCCGCAGCATCTCCTTCGTGAGCGTGTGCTCGTTCGCCCCCTTCCTCGCCTTCTCCTTCCCCTTGCCCTTCTTACTCTTCTTCCCCCTCGTCTCCTCCTCATCGCTTTCCTCGTCGTCCTCCTCGTCGTCCATCTCTGCATCGCCGTCCGCGTCAAAGTTGAGCAACTCGGGGTCGTTGTCTTGGAGGAACTTGTAGAAGGCGGGGTCCTTTTCGGCCAGGGCTTGCATGTCGACCATCGGGTTTGAGTCGGATTCGCCGTCCGAGAGGCCAGAGAGGTCGTCGTCCTCCAAGTCGGATGCGCCCTCCTGCGTGGTACTCTGTCAGCCTTGCATCGTACGCAAGCGTGAAGTGCAACGCACCTCTCCCTGCTCCTCTGCCTCGTCGTCGTCTCCCAATCCTTCGGCACCAAGCACGCCGTCGACATCAAAGTCCTCGTCCTCCTCTTCCTCCTCGACCTCCTTCTCCTTCCTCTTGCGCTTGACTTCCTCAAACTCGTCCGCGGAATCGACATCCTTGACCTGCTGGTGCGCAGGCAAGACGCCCTTGTTGCGCCTCGCGTCCCTGCCCTTCTTCTTCTGCTCGAACGCCCGCCGTTTCTGCCTCGCTTCGATTTGGGAAGAGAGCTGACCGCTCTTGAGGAAGTTGCGCGTCTGCTTGCGCTTCGAGATGGCCATGGTTGGCCGGGAGGAGGAGAGGCGGTGCGGGAGAGTGGGAAAGGACGGGGCAAGCTGCGAGTTGGGTGCAGGGGCTGTTTCCGAGTGCTGTGGGTCTAGCTGTGTGCCCTGTGAGCCAGCTGGTGGCAGCGGTGGGCGAGAGTAGAGCACGAGAGGGAAGTGCGCTCGCTCGAGCTCGAGGCAGACTGATGAAGTCGCAACTTGCTCTGGGTGGTTCCGGTGCAGCCCAGTAAATCAAGTTGTAGTATCACAGAATTACTGCAGACATCTCCCAGCCCGCGCACGCTGTTGTTCGAGTGCCCGCCTTCACCGGACCTTCTCATCTCCGACGACGCCGTCCTCGCCCTCGTCGACATCGACGCCGCATGCTCAGACGCCCAGCAACGACTCGCACAATGGCACACGCACCAGCCCGACTCGCGCAACTCACACAACACCTCGCACCGTCGTCCTCGTCCAACTCGACGTCGACTGCCCCACACCGCGCTGCCTCGTCCAGCGCCACGACGGGCGAGAAGGCGGGCAAGTCTGTGCGACCACAGCCTCCGAGGGCGAGCGAGTTCCGCTACTTCTTGCCGTTCCAGACGAGGTGGGCAGACAACGACAAGGTGCGTCCGGATGTCCTCCTCCTCGCGTGGAGTGAAGTAGGCGCTGAGGATACCGCTTCATCATGTTGATGCACAGTACGGACACATGAATAACGTCGTCTACTCGCTCTACTTCGACAGCATCACGAACCACTACCTGAGTCCGTCATCCCCCTTCCTCCTCCCTCCCTTCTCCTCCTCCTTTCCAAGCTGACCTTCACCCTCTCCCGGTTGCAGTCCACCAAGTCCCCCGTCCCCCTTCCTCACCTCCTCCCCTCGGCCTAATAGTCTCCTCCTCAACATCCTACGCCTCATCCCTCTCCTACCCCTCCCCCGTCGTCGCCGCTCTAGCAGTCTCAAATCTCTCTGCGCGGTCTGTCACTTGGCGGATCGCGTTGTTCGAGGGGGAGTACGTACCCCCTCTCGATGCAGGCGGAGAGGTAGGGATGGACGGCTTTTCCCTCGACTCGTTGCGTGAAGGGGCTGTTGGGCGGAAAGTGAGGGTCAAGAAGGACGAGAAGAGTGGTGAGGAGGTGAGAGCGGCGGCGTGGGGTGAGATGGTGCATGTCTTCGTGGAGGAGGAGAGCCGGAGGCCGCTCAAGGAGCTGGGGGAGGGGTTGAGAGGTGCGTTGGAGAGATTGTTGGTCCGAAGCGAGGAATAGATAAAGAGGGGCTTGAGAAGAGCGTCGTCGAGCGTATGAGCTGGGCGAGCTGCGCGGCGCGAACCGCAACGAACGAAGCGCCCCTCCCTTGAGACGCACTTGTAGCGACATGTCGAGTGTTACACCGTTCTACAAATCACGTCAGACGATACATGCATATGTCCCAGAGACTAGCGAGAGTCCAGCTGCCGCGCCACGCACCACCGCACCGTCTTTCACCTGAAGCGAAGCCTCGGCGCGGACCCGCCCAATCCCATCGCGCTCCACTGTTCATGCATCTTGTGGAAGAGCATCTCGTCAATGAGCTCGATTCCGTATTGCTTGCGCCTGACGTCCTTGACGCGGTCTGAAGGGCGACGAGGACATTTGCCGCGCTGCGATGCGATGTCGTGCAAGCCTGTCAGTCGGCCGCGAATCCTGACGAACAGGGTCCGCGACGCACGTCGGGGTCATCGCGCAGAGCTCGGTCACGCCAATCGCATTCCGCCTGGCTCGGCAGCTCCAGCCATTGAGGCAGCCTGTCGAACAGCTGCTCAAAAACCGATTGCTCGACCTCCTTAGTCCAGTCGTGCGATCCAGTCACCATCTGGTCGTCATCCGTACCGGCGTTGCGGATCCACAGCATGATGTAGTTCATAGATCGGAGGATTGGGTGGTCCTTCAGCTGTCGCCATGTTCAAGAGGCCTGGCATGGGCAGGCGAAATCAGCGTGTGGCGTGACTAGCGAGTGTGACGGGTGTGCATACAGAAGCCAGCATGGACGAGGGCGTACAGCGGAACCAGCTGTGTCGAGCCACAAGCGGCGTCAACCGGCTGCGTATGGACTTGAGCGGCAAAGGTCGACTCACACCCTGATCCTCGTAGTCAGACGTTGTGAAGACGAACTTGGCGGGCGCCCAGCCGACCATGCCGTCTTTGCGCGAATGCAGGACGATCATTTCCGGCTTGAAAGGCGCAAAGTCGATACCGCGCGCGAATCTCCGCTGCTTGAATTGCCACGTCCAGTCCTCGCTCGTCAGGAAACCCGGCTCGACGAAGACCGTGTTCGGCTTCTTCTGCGCATCCGGTCCCTCCTTCTCCCTCTCGCGCACAATCTGCGCCGCGCGCTCCATGCACTCGACAAACGTCTCGCCAGCCTCCTGCCTGACCAAGTCGCCCTTCTCCTCAAACTGTCGCTTCGCAACCTCCTCCCACCGCTCTTCCTTCTGCCGAAGCACTTGCGGCGGGAACCACGAGTCGGGGCGGTCTGGCTTGCCGCCTCGCCATCCCTCGCGCTCGAGGTCCTCGAAGACGCCATGGCGGCCGACGCAGAAACTCTGGCGCAATTCGCTCGTGAGGTAGTCCTCCCATTCGCTCGGGTAGGTGTTCACTCGCTCTGCGTAGTGGTCGCAGAGCCTGAAGAGGAGGGCGACGAGAGCGGTGATGTCGAGCGTGTTGTTCTCGACGTAGGCGAGACGCTCTGCGATGTCGGAGATGGCTTCGCGCTCGTCGCGGGGAGGCGGAGAGGGTGAACGGGAGGGCGCTCGAGGAGGTGGGGCGGCCGCAGGAGGAGGAGGAGGTGCTGGAGTTTGTGTGGGAGCCGGCTTGGGAGGGCGAGTGCGCTTCTGACCGTTCTTTCCGCGAGCCATAGCGTGCAGTCAAGTCCAGCAGTAGAAGCGGAGTGACAGGTCGAGGAGAAAGGATTGCGCGAGGAGGGTTGGCGAGCTATCTCACAGCTACATCGCTCAAGCGCGTCCAAGAATTAGCTTGTTGGACACTGAGAGTCCTACTGAGCAGCTCTACAGCCGCTTCCGTGCTCCCACCGCGTCCTTCCCCTTCAGCGCCTCCGCCCAAACCTCATCTCTCGACCCGGACACAAACATGGCGCCGTCCGACTCTGAGGGCTCCGTGTACCAGCCGGAAGACAGTCCACCGGCTGCATCGTCCTTACACGTAGCGGCGCGCGCCCAACCAGGCCGCATCGCCCGCGACTCGTCCGCCGTCCTCGACTTCTCCCCTTCTCTCGCGTCGTCCGCAGTTCCGACAGGCATGAACACGAGCGCGGTGGGGACACCGATGGGTAGTGAGGTCGGAGACGACGCGTATGGCGAGGGCGAGGACAGCACGGCGCAGGCGACCACTACCGAAGCGACACCCGACCCGCAACCTCAGCCAGCGAAGAAGTCGAGGGCGCTCAACTTTCTCAAGAAGAAGGAGCCCAAGACGAGCATTGTGCGTGGAGTGTGTTGGAGTGCGGGGCGGGGCGCGTAAACTGACGGCTATCCCGCTCTTGCTTCGCTTGTGCCCGCACAGAACATCAAGGGAACGGTCTACCAGATCCGCGACGACGAGATCGTATTGCCTGACGACCCGCGCGGAGAGATGAAGATCGACTCGTACGGCAACTTGCTCGGTGGTTCGTCTCCCTCGACTCAAACTCATTTGCTTTTCGAAGCCAACATCTCGTTTGACAGGCCGACGGTGGAAAGTGCACACCTTTACCTCACCCTTGCGGCCGAATCAGAACAAAGTCTACATCCTCTCCATCGACGCCGCCCGTGCCGCCGGTTTCCGCGACTCGCTCTACTTCTTCCGCCGCAACCCGACGATACACAAGCTCACGTGCAACCAACAAGAGAAGGACAGGCTGATTGAGATTGGGCGGTTGAGCGGGAACCTGAAGAGTCGTGCAGTGACGATGGTGGCTGCCAGGAACGTCTTCAAGGTGATGGGCGCGACATTCGTCCAGGGTGCGTTTCGTTCTTCCGCCGACGCTCGTCCGGAAGCTCATGCTCACCGCTTCCTTCGTATGCAGACGGCAAATACGTTGTTGACGACTACTGTACGTTCACCATACTGTCTCTCCGGCCCCTTTCGCTCACCCTTTCTCCCCGCAGACGAGGACAAGGCAATTGCCGCCGGCCACAAGCCTGGAGAACCCGCCTTCCTCGAGGCGTACGACCCCGACAAGGATACCGGCACCCTCGCAACATCGAAGGGTAACGCCCCTCCTGGCGCGACGACTCTCGGCCTCAACCACCTCATCGGCCATCCCGGCAAACCCAAACTTCCCGGCGCAGACCTCATCGCGTCTCAGCTCGGCGGCGGACCCGTCGCGACTTTCGGAGGACAGGGGATCCAGCCTTTCGGGCGGACGTGGGATCCGACAGCGAAGAAGGCGAAGCCTGCGGCGCACTTGACGTGGCAGAACTGGATGCACGAGTATGCGAAGAACGTGCGAGACGAGAATGCGAAGTTGGTTGCGGTGCGGAGAGGGAACGTCGGGCAGGTTCAGGTCGGGTTGAACGTGGAGGAGCGGGAGGAAGACTGCTGGGAGTGGATCGAGGAAGAGTACACTGACGATGAGGAGGAGCCGGCGCCGTCCGTCAAGATGGAGGAGGCGAACGGCACTCCTGCGCCTGGTACGCCAAACGCGGCACAACCCGGCTTCTCCGCCGGCCTCGGTTCTCTCCCCAGTCTGCCGCCAGCGGGCCTCTCCCTTCCACTCGCCCCGTCCCTCCTCCCCCCTTCCGCCGCCGCCTCTCCCGCACCCGAACCGACTCCTCCCCCTCCTCGACCGAAGAAACGCCGCATGGTCCGCGTCTACAACCCGATCCGCGGCGTCTACGAACCCGAGACGAACGTCCCGCACGTCTATCGCTCGACCCAACCACGCGAAGTAGTCGAGTGGGAGCGGGCGAGCAAGATTCCCCGGACCAGCAGCGAGGTGGCGGATGGCGAGGCGGAAGCCGCGACGGAGCAAGCGCGAGAGGCGGCAGCCAAGTTTGGGCTGGCGAGCATCGAGTATCTGAGCGACGAGCGCGTGTGGGCGATGGAGAATGGCGGGAGTACGGTTGAGGACGCGCTTGCGGCGAGAAAAGGTCGGGAAGACTTGCTGCCCGGCATGTGGGACTTCCTCGAGATTGCGCGACAGGAGGGCATAGCGGTGTAGTGTACTTGTTGTCATGCATTTAGCGGGGTCCTCGCATCGTCCTCAGCATCTCGCGGCGCGGGTTCTCAGTCTTGCAAGCTGAGCTCCGGGCTTCGATGCAGATGCGAGGTAAGTACGCTACTTCGAGCGAGGCGGCCTGAGATGCGGCTCGCGCAACAACAAAAGGATGGGTGCTTGCGAGACTGCGGTTGCGGAAGAAAGGAGATAAGCACAGAGGGGCGAAAGAGGGTCATGCGGTGGGCGGGAAGTCGGGAGACGAGGGGAGAGGGACGTCGACTGGTGATGCGGGCTTGATGGCCTTGGAGAGGTAGTTGTCGGCTTTATCTTCGGGTGGCGAAGGCGGGAAGGCGACGCGCGGTGTTGGCTCGCCAGACTCGATGGGCGAAGCGAGCGATTTGTCGGAGAGGCCAGTGACGAGAGGCGGAGACGCATCGATCATTGGTAAGACACCATGGCCTTGCTTGGCTGTCGGCGCAGGTGCGTCCTCAGGCGAGTCGCGTCCCTCGGGTGTCGGCACTTCGAGCTTGGCCGTCGAGTCCTCCGCCGAATCTGCTGGGTGGGCGAACTCGACGGGATCCAACGTCGGCGAGACGTCGAGGACGAAGCTCGGGACGGAAGACGCGTGTCCATTCGGGACGAGAGCTGGCGAAGCGCCGAACGGGATGTGCGAGAGGTAGGACGGCAAGAAGCCGATGTACTCGGGGTGAAGGCGGAGTCCATCTTCGCTCTCGCCGACAACTGCACCGCCTGCGATTGGCTCGCCATCGTCGATATCGATGCTCGGGATCTCGTCCTCGTCCAGCAAGCTCGAACCGTCCTGGTCGAGTGCCTCCACGTCACCGACGTAAGACGAGCGGCGAGACGGCGAGCGACGCGGGACAGGGCGGTGACGCAAAGGCGCATCGAGGACGATGACAACATCATGGTCGTCGTCGTCACTAAGCGAGTCGGCGGTGGCGGGAGGGATGGCGAGAGTAGGTGACGGCGCGCTAGTTTTGCGCTTCCCGTTTGAACGGCGACGACCGATACCGTTCGGCTCGTTTGGCTGATACGACTGACGACTGCTGCGGCGGCGATTGTTGCTGGACTTGGGCGAGGGAAGGAACTGGGGAGAGCGAGGAGGACCGAGTGGGCGGGGACTACTGAACGAGACAGCGTCGAGGTCTAGCCAGGCAAGCGGGTGGACCTGCACGAGCTAGGGGAGTCAGCTGAAGATCCGGCGGAGCAGAAGAACAGAGCGGAACTCACGCCTCTGCCCAGCGGACTGCCTGCAACAGCAACCTCCGCCTCTCCCGCTCCCGGCACAGCAAGCCCGTTTGGTACAGCTGCAGCCGCAGGTACGACAGGACTCGAGCTCGCCGGACTGGGCAACGACGGTGGTGGCGCGTCAACGTGATCGGCGGAAGAGCCGTTCGTTGCGCGGGAGACGGCTTCCTCGAGTAGCTTGATGCGAGCTTCGGCGCGCATCGCGCGAGTCGCAAGTGCCTTGAGTGCTTCTTGGCTCTGCGCCGCGAGCACAGTCAGCTCGAAACAAATGAGACAAGGCGAAAGAAGACAGGACGCACATCAAGTTCGCTCGCGCGCTGTTCCTCCTCGAGCACCGTCAACCTCCACCTCGCAATCTCGAGCTCCTTAGCCGTCCGCTCGCACTCCATCTCCGACTGCTTGAGCTTGTTCTTCCAACCCGCGGGCGGATCACCGAGCTGCACTCCGCCCGAAGTCGTCCCCTCGCTCGTCGATCCGTTCGAGACGTTTCGCATACCCATCTTGTCCGTCCCAACGGCCTTCTTCCCCGCTCCACCGCCGGGGGACTGCTTACTCCCGCTCCCGAGCGCAGCGACGGACGAGACGCTCGACGTCAGCCGCGGCCGCTGAGGCGGGTACGCCTGACCCGACGCGCGCGCATATTGCTGTTGTGGCTGGTACGCAGCCTGTTGGTACGCTACCGCCGCTGCCGATGCCGAGGCAGGCGAGGGCGAGCCGAGGTACGCTGGGCCAGGGCCGGTAGGCGTGCCGTTGACTGTAACGGACGAGTAGGGGTATGTCGTTGCAGAGGGCGGGAACGACGCTGAGGTTGGAGAGGCGGCGTAGGCGGATTGAGGCGACGCGAAGGAGGCGACCATCGGTGAAGCGGGGTGCGAAGCGGCGGACCAAGTCCCGTTCTGGGTCGGAGGGGAAGCGATGGCCGAGAGTGAGCAAAAGCCGCTCGGAGTCGCAGGAGTTGCCGTAGCGGGTAAGAGGAACCCGTCGTCCTCGCCCATCGGTCCAGTCGACATCCCTCTCCTCCTCGACGCGCCCTGAACCTGAGCCTGCTGCTGCCGCTGGACGTGAAGCGCCATAGCCTGCTGATACGTCGCCTGGACATGCACAGCCTGAATCTGCGCCTGCGCCGCGAGCGCCGCGTACGCCTGTTGCTGCTGTTGCTGCTGCTGCGACATCCCCGGCGGGACGGACAGAGAACCCCCTCTCGAGGGCGGCCTCGAAGCCTGGTGGTGCGCCGCCGAGGACTGCGACATGAGCAACTGGTACTGCTGGAGCTGCTGGAGCTGCTGGACTTGCTGAGGCGACCATGGCGGCTGAGACTGCGCGGGCGTCGTCGTGGTGAAGGACGAGCTGAAGGACCGCTGAGTCGGGAAGGGCGAAGACTCGGGCGAGGTCCAGCTCGGCGTGCGCATACCGCCGAAGTAGCCGTCCCTTCCTGCTTGTCCGTCGACCGTCCCTTCCTCCCTCTGCGCGCGATCCATCTCCACCCCCAAGCCCTGCAAACTCGACCTCTTCCTCACCGCGCCAGCCGGCCTGATCGTCCTTCCACCCTCCGCCGTCGCAGCCGTCAAAGGCGCCACCGCTCCCCCTCCTCCCGCAAATCCACCCGCCGAACTACTCCCAGCGCTACTACTCGCCGTACTTGGCCTCCTTCCCCCGCCGACACCGGCGAGAGGCACGTTCGTAGTGCGAGGGCTTGAGGAAGTGGAAGGAGTGGAGGGAGTGACAGAGGGGGATTTGCGAGGTGCGGCGATGGCGTTGGGCATTCCCACTACTCCGCCTCCCCCTGCTTTCCCGCTCGACTCGACGGTGCTCGACTTGCGCTGCGCCTTCCTCGCTTTCCCTCCCTCCGCCGAGGCCGACGACGAAGCAGGCGTCGACGCGCCGGACCCCGACCCGCCTGAAGCACTCGAAGCGACAGCCAAATGTCCATTCACCTCGATCGCCGACGACCTCCTCCGCGTCGTAGGCGAATGCGCGCGGCGAGAAGAAGTCGGAGAGCCGGATGGTGAAGAGGTGGGAGGGATCGTGCTGCTTGGCGAGCGGGAGGGCGAGAGAGGGGGCGAGGTGAGAGGAGGATAAGAGGACGAGGAGGCGGATGAGGAGTGAGCGGTGGCGGGTGGAGGAGCATCGGTAGGCGTGGAGCGGAAGGAGGCGTGCAGGTCGAAGGGGATTGGGAGGATCGGAGGGCGCGGAGCGGGCGCTGCGAGGATGTCGGCGCGAGCGAGGGGAAGAGGGGGGACCGAAGGTGGATCGTCGGGAGGTGGAGGAGGATCTTCTCCAATACATGCGCGACCGCGAGGAGGCGAGTCGCTCCTCGGTGTCGGGTCCGAGTCGAGGCGCTGGATCTGCGGTACCCGCTCGTCTTCGCGCCGCGAAATCGCCTCCACTTCCACCTCATGCGGATCCGTCTGTACGCCCGCATCGCTCGTCTCGACCCTCGTCCAGCCAGCGCAAGAAACGCCAACTTCTCGCATGACCGGTTTCGGACTGTGCGGTCTCGAGCCCTGCGAGTGTGAGAGCGACGGCGAAGGTAACCCTCCTCCCGCCGCCGTCCCACCCTTGCCCTTCCTTCCCCTCCCCCTGCGCGTCGAGCCTTCCCCCTGCACCGTCTGCACCTGCAACGCCGAACTGACCGCATCTCCATCTACGCGCGCCGGTTCCTCCGTCTCCTCGACCAACCGTTCCTTCCCCTTCCCCTTCGCGCTCGCGCTCGCCGCCGCCGCCGTCCTCCTCGTCACCGAGAAAGCCCCGCTCGCTGCGCTCCCTATCCGTTTGAGGCCGGAGAGGATCGCGGCAGAGGTCGATGCAATGCACGCGGATGAGGTCGAACGGGAGGGGAGGTAGTCGGCCGCCGCTGCGAGAGGGGCCTTGAGAGCGTCCC
Organism: Rhodotorula toruloides NP11; assembly: GCF_000320785.1. Taxonomy (NCBI): domain Eukaryota; kingdom Fungi; phylum Basidiomycota; class Microbotryomycetes; order Sporidiobolales; family Sporidiobolaceae; genus Rhodotorula; species Rhodotorula toruloides. The sequence goes on along the minus strand of NW_015622973.1, from coordinate 205,412 downwards.
GCAGCCCGCGCGCCTTGCCTGCCTCGTCCGCGGGAGAAGCGGCGGATGAAGTCGACTGAGCGGCCTCCTGCGCCTGGATGATGCGGTTGAGCGCTGCCTGCCTGCGCTTCTTGCTCGCCTTGCTCGACGTGTCCTTTGGGAATCGCGGGCGCAGACGGAGAATCCAGAGCCCGCCGCCGAGAAAGGCGACGACGAGTCCGAGAGCGAGGAGCTGGGAGTGGGGCGCGGAAGCGAGCGTGTCGAAGGGCGAGTTGCGCGCTGGCTGTTGCGGTGCGAGTGTGGGCGTCTTGTGCGATGCCACTGGTCGCTGTGACTCGCCCATCGAGCGCTGTGCGGCGGCGAGAGACGGGGTCGGAGGCGTCGGAGGACGGGGAGGGAGCGGACGCTGCGCTCGTCTCGGGACGCAGTGGGCGGGTGGTTTGACAAACTTTCTACGCAGGCATTGTGCGTCTGGGTGGTTCTGCGGGCGGTACCTTGGCGGGGCGGGCGTGTACGCTGACCCCGCCGTCGGGCGAGAGCTGTTCGACGAGGAGCGTGAGCGTTGGCCGTGCGAGTCCGCGGATGCAAAGGAGTGTGGTTGCTTGCCTGTGAGTCGCCAGCGTGTGCTGCACCGTCCCCAGCCGTCGTTTGTCGCGAGGTGTGCTTGCAACGTTGGCGTCGATGTCCGGAAGTCCACAAAACAACAACGCGTCTCGCTTGGTCGCTCGCCCATCACTGCCAAGTCTATTCCAGATCGTAATCAAGACCCTGCTCGCCAATCGAGCGAGCCGATTCAATTATATCCCGGCACTCGCGTCGCTCGATCCCATCTGCTCCCCAACCGACCAGGCAGGCGAGCGAAGGGGAAGAGACCAAGCCGGGCTTCGACTTCTCCACGAGCCAGGTTCTACCTCTCGCGCGTGCACGAGAAGTGACGACGCACGAGGCGTGTTCTTCTTTGCTTGGAGAGAAGGCGGAGTTCCGGCGGTGGGAAGCGGGCGCGGGCGAGGGAGAGGGATTACGGCCGGTCTTGAGGAGGACGGTTCGAGGCGAAGCGACGTAGCCTGGTTGTTTCGCGAGTTCGTGGCGTCCCGCCGCTAACGAGCAAGACCAGTCCCCAGTCACCAAGAGAGCAGGGCAACGAGCAAGCCCTCGAGAACAGCGGGAGAGAGAAAGCGCCAACGAGTCCTTCGAACGTAGGTGGTCGGCACCAATCCGCCCGTTGCAAGCGATCCCCTGTACTTCCATCTACTACCTCTCCGTAACCCGTCCAACTCAGCCTCATCGAACCTGTGTCGCGCGAGCGGCCGACGGAAAACGTTGTCAGCTCGCCCTCCCTCTTCCTCCTTCCTCCTGCGCGCCCCGCCCAGCCCAAATCGGTGTGTTGGAATGGAATCAGGCTAATAGGTAAACGTGTTGCCCTTGATTGGGCGGAGACGAGCATCCGCCGTGAGGCGTTCTCGGATCGCGAAGTTTGGATTGTGCGAGTAGTTGGCATCATTTGAGGGGGTCCGGGAGGGCTGGGCCGGCGCGGAGTATTGAGTGGGTGGGAGAGCGGACGTACGAAGTTGGGCAGCAGCAGGCGAGAGTGAGAGCGAGCGAGCGAAGCGTAGGAGGGAGAGGAGTTCGTTCGCTCGCGATGAGGCGAATACAAACTGATCACAACGGCGGGATAAGGGGGACTTGTGGTCGCTCGCAACGCTTCGGCTGCTTGGTCTGTGTCAGATCCAGCAGCAAGCGTCTTACGAAATGTGCGTGAACTATCCGAACCGAAGTGCGAGCGAGTTGCCTCGATTCTCCTCCTCGTCCACTTCCCGAACTACGACGGCACAGCATCCAACAGCCGTTCCAAGGCACTCGTCACAATACAACATCGCGAAGTACGAGAGAGAAGAAGAGAGTGGGGGGGAGGCTATCGCTTCTCGGCGAGACTGCTCAGCCTCGACAGGAGCGGGAGGATGCGCGAGTTTTCGCTCGCTGCGGCGACACGGAGGTGCTGAAGCGCGAGGGTCGAGAAGTGGTTGAAGTGTTTCTCGAACCTGCGTCACGAACATCAGCATCAGCTCGAGAGGAGGGAAGGGAGGGGAGGGACGGACCGGTCGAGGAACGTCCAGTGTTCCTTGAACTTTGCGCTGCTCACGCGCGCCCAGTCACCGTTCGCTTCTGCCTCGCTCTGGACCACGATGAGCGTAAAAGTCGTCGTGTAGCTGTTGAAGACGTAGCAGGTGTTGAACAGCTTCTGATGGAGGATCTGCGGGGCGCAAACTCGTCAGCCGAGCAGTGTGCTTGAGAGCGAGAGCGCGCGCACCTCGAGCAGGCTCTGGTGAGTCAGGAGACACTCGTTCGTGCACGTGTTGAGAAAGTTGTCGTGGTCCTTCAGGAGCTGGTCGACCGTCTCGCACCCCTCGAGCTTCTTCCTCAACTCGGCCCACCTAACCTCCAACACCTCGCTGACCGCAAAGTCAAACACCTGCTTGACGAAATCGTACATCCGCGCGCGGAGGGCAAACACGCGGCCCTTGAAGGCTTGGAGTTCGGGGTAGGGAGACCGACGACGCCAGGCGGGCGTCTTGAGGTGCTCGGTCCAGGTTTCTTGAAAGTTGCGCTCGAGGTGCTTGAGACGGAGGAGGTGCCGGAAGATCATCTGGTAGTAGGTGATCGACTTGCGAGAGAGCACGAGCGACAAGGGGAACTTGACCGAGTAGTCGAGGTCGAAGACTTCCCAGCCTGCGGGGCGTGCTACACTGTCAGTGGATTCAGCGAGTAGACGAGCTGACGCGTACGCACCGGTCAGCTCGCCCGACTCCTTGGCCTGCTTCTCGCTCGTCGCCTTCTTCCCGCTATCGAGGACATCAACAGGCGTCCCATCCGGTCCAACAATCGCGCCCGTCTGCTTGACAATCTTGAGCAACCAGTCCGCGACCGTCACGTCCTCGAACACGACGCGCAAGTCGTCCTTGAACGTCTCGGACTTGGCGGACCCGCTCTGGTTTGTCGAGCGCAGGAGGGCGAGGTCGAGGTGCGTCTGTAGTCGCTCGATTGGGATGCGACGCTTCTTCCGACCGAGGTCGAACTTGGCCATATCGAGGAAATGCGTGAAGACGTCGCCGGCGTGAAGGAAGAAGTAGTGCTTGATGGTCCTGCGTGGGCAAATCCTGAGTCAGATCAGCAGGGGGAGAAGCGAGGACGGCACGCACTCGAGGCGAGAAAGCAGGTCCTCTTGCTCGAAGAGAAGCTTGAGGAGCGTCTTGTTCGCGTAGGCGTACGCTGCTTCGATCCGCTTGAAAAAGCTGCGTGCGATGACGGCGGAGCAGAGTCAAGCGTCAGCGTCGCTGCAGAGCGTTGCGCAGGAAAGCACTCTCGAACGCACCCTTCAGCCTGCATGTCGACCATACCGTCCTGCTCGTCGCCCGAGCCAAGCCTGACCTCGTCCGGCACCTCGATCTCGATTCCGCATTCGCGAATGACGTTCAGGTACTTGCCCGCGAGCAAAATCTTGTCCTTCCACGGCTCGAGGAAGGGCGGGATGACGGCTCCTCCGGCGAGACCGCGCAGGCGAGGCTGGTCGTCCGCGTCGGTCGACGAGAACTGCATGGGCGACTTGCCGTTCCCGCTGGCGTTCGCTGACGACGCCGAGGATGTTCCGGTGCGGTCGCGGAGGGTGTAGCGGCGCTCCCAATACTCGTCGGTGTAGTCTGCGTCAAGCGTGCCGGTCGAGAAACCCTTCTGCTCCCGCACGCAGAACTCCTCCCACCGGTCCTCGAGCCTGCCCGTCGAGATCCAGCCGAGGAGGATCTGAGTGTATGGCTGGCTGGCGCGGAGGAGGAGATGCGAGTAGAGGTCGTGTGCGGCGGGGTCGCCCGAGGTGCGGATTAGTCGGTTCGCGATGGCTGAGAGTGTCTCGCCGCCGAGCGATGGGCCGAAGCGCCAGGGTGCCGACTTGTTGGCCGACTCAGGCCGAGCGGCGGTCGATGCAGCCTTGAGCTCCGCCAGGACGTCGCCGAGCCCTCCGCCGTACATGTCGTCGCTGTCGGCCTCCGAGTTCTCGTCCTCGTCCTCGTCCTCAACAGATGGTACGCTGAGCTCGACAATCTCGAGCGTCAAGGCGTAGACGAGCGCAAGAGCGTTGAGGGCGGGGTGGACGAGCAGCCAAAAGCGCTGAAGGGTGAAGGAAGACGACGAGTTGAACTGCTCTTCGATCCGGGCGAGGAGTATGAGATAGTCCTGGAAAGCGAAGACATGAGCTCAGAACACTCGAAGGAGAGACTCGGACTAACCTTGAGCATCTCGCGGATGGCCGCGCAGAGAGCGTGATTAACGGTGCCGTGCTCGAGAACCGAGTACTGCTCGATAAAAGCAGTGATAGCGGTGTAGTAGGTGGCAAGAGGGAGGAAGCGGGAGACTAGGGCCGAGATGCGGGGGTCTGCGGGTAAAGGCAGTAAGCAGGCGGAGGACGACCGGTGCAAGCAGGGATGGACGTACCGAGTTGCGGGTCGACGACGAACTTTGCACCTTGCAGCCTTTCGTAGTCGTCTTCGGGCGTGTATGCTGGGTCGAACTCGACATAGCGACCCTCGATGCCCTGAGAAACGGACGGATAAGCCGGACTGGCAGTAGCGATGGTCTGGCCAACGCACCATGAGAACAAAAAGCAAGTCCTCCGTCAAAATAGCCTCCTGCAGCTCCGCGCTCAACCCCTCGAGCGGCTCCTTATCCAGTCCCAGCTGCTTCCGCCGCGCCTTTGCCTTCCTCAGCTTCGTTTCCTCGTCCTCCTCGTCCTCCTCAATGACCGAGCCAGAATCAGATACATCGTCCTCCTCGTCATCGTCGATAGCCCCTCCATTTCGCCGACTGGCTGGATGTTGTGCAGTCGAGGTGCGCTTGCGGGCGGGTTGGGCGGCGACGCGGTGAGGGGAGATGTGCGGTAGGCGGGAGTTGACAGGTGCGCGGGAGAAGGACGTCTCGGCAATGAAGCTGCCTTCGGGAGCTGCTCAACAAAACGGTCAAGCGTGAGCGACTGCCTCTCGCATTGGGGAGAGGAGAGGGAAGACGAACCGGCCTCCTCCGCTTCTTCTGCCTCCCTGACGATGCTTGGCCTCGTCCGCCGAGCTGCACCATCTATACTCACCTTCTTCGACGCGGCCCTGATGCTACTTTGGAGCTGCAGTCGGCAGAGGAGTGCATCGCTCGGGTCAGCAAACAATGGCCTTCCTCCAAGCGACAACCCTTTCGCGCGAGCGTACCTGCTGCAGCTGCTTCTCCGCCAATCCACCAAACCGCGCAGCGCTAGCTTTCGGAGTCTTTGGGTGGTGAGGCGCCGAACTCGAGTACGCGAGCGATGAGGAGGGTCGGGCGGTGGTAGCGGACGCGACAGACGCGGCTGATGCGGGTCGGGAAGAGCGGTACGATGCTCTGGACTCTGTTCGAGCGCGATCAGACATCCCGAGAGCGAGAGAGCTGGAGAGGGACGATGTCAACCTCGAGTTCCGAGACGAGGAGGACTTTGGTATCCACGGCTCGCTCTTTTTCCAGTTCGTACGGGCCCTTCGTGTAGGTATCGATGGATAATGCAATGTGGCGAGCCCGCGCAAACACGAGCTCGATGATCTAAACTACATACAGCCCTTCTCCCCATCCCTCTTTCACTTCCCACCTAGCTTCTTCCTCATACCTCAGATCCTTACGACGCTCAGAAGTCAAGAGGGATGCCGGCCAGCTCGTCGCAGCCGAGCGCGATGTTGAGGTTCTGGAGGCACTGGGTCGCCGCTCCCTTGAGGAGGTTGTCGATGACGCCCTACGCAAAGAGTGTATCAGCTTCGCCGTGTGGGACTAGACGAGCAGAGACGCACGACAATGACGACGCGCTTGCCGCTCGAGTGAACCTGGATGCCACCGATCCGGACGCCGTGCTTGCCCGCAATCTGATAAATCTCGGGCACCTCGTTCTGAAGCTTGACGAGCTTCTCGCCCGCGTACTTCTGCTCAAACAGCTCCTTGACCTGCGACGCCCGCATCTCCTGCTTGAGGGGAACCGAGATGGTCGCGATGATGCCCTGGAACCAGGGCGCGACGGAGGGGATGAAGGCGGGCTTCAGCTCGTCCTTCGAGAGCTGCGCCTCGTCCGTCACGAGCTTAGAAAGCTGAAACGCCGCCTCGCGCTCGTGAATGTGGTCCGTAAGCGCGTAAGGTCGGATGCCGCCCTTGAGCGACTCGGCGGGGATCTTGGGCTCCGAGCCTGACTTGGTGCCGGCGCCGGAGAAGCCAGAGACGGCAAAGACGGTGGGAGGAGCAGACATGTGCGGGATGAGAGGGGCGGCGAGCATCTGCATGACGGTGGCGAAGCAGCCCGGGTTCGAGATGCGCTTGGCGGTGCGGAGAGCGTCGCGGCCGTACAGTTCTGCCAGGTACAAACAATGAAGTTAGCAAGCTGTACGGAGAGGCTGTAACGGAATGGCGGAGTCGGGCGAGCCAGAGCCGAGCAGCCAGTCCTCGTCAACGAACAGCCTCAGCGGCAACGACAGTTTTTGATAATGCCGCGTTACAGCTGAGGACTGCTCTTGATGGGAAAGGACTGGGACTGCACACAAACTCTTTGAAGGGGGACTTTGACTTGTTACGACTCGAGAGACAGGGATGTTGTTGAGGCGGGGGATGCATGTGATGGGGGAATCGGGATGGTGCACAGCGGAAGGAGAGAACTCAGGCGCGCAGCTCACCGGGAAGGCCGTAGGTCCACGAATCGTCGAAGCGCTTGTCGGCGCCGAGATCGATAACGACGCTCTTCTTCTCCTCGCTCTTGCCCTGCGCGCCCTTGTCAATCGCCTCGACGAAAGGCGCCATGACGCCGTTCGGGAGCGCCATGACCCAAGCGTCGACGGCGGACTGCGCCTCGAGCTGCTCAATCTCCTTGAACGAGAGGTTCTGGTACGTGACCTTCTCCTTCGTGTAGTCGCTCAAAGGCTGGCCGGCGAGCTCGCGCGACGAGCAGTGCGAGAGCGAGAGCGACGGGTGCGTGTTGAGGAGCGAGACGAGGTTCTGGCCGGTGTAGCCGCGCGCACCGATGAGTGCGACTCGCTTGGCTGCCGCAGCGTACGCGGGCGAGGTCGAGAACGACCGGGTCTGTTGGCCGAGCGCGGTCGGCGCGGGACGACGAGCCGAAGTCGAGTACGAGCGGAGAGCCGAGGCGAGCTTGGGCTCCGAGTGGACGGTACCGCGCGCGGACGAGGTGTACGAGATGGGGAGGTACGCGCGCTCGATGCGCTGGCTCGCATCGAGGTCCTTGACGAGGCGCTCGACTTCTCCGGCGTCCTGGACGCCGTAGTAGTACAACGAGCGACCGTTGCGGGTGAACGACCCGTCGGCGCGCTCAAAGTGCCACGACTTGTTCTCGTCGTCGGCCTTGGCGGTCCAGAACAGGCGCTTGAAGTCGCGCTTGATCGAGTTGAAGACGTTGTCCGTGACGCCGTTCTGGATCGCCGTCTGGTTCGCGAGGAACTTGGTCATGACGGGAGTCTGGCCCTCGGGGTGCGAGACGATCGCGACGACGTCGCACGGCTCGTCGCCGTAGATGGTGAACGGCGCCTGCTGCTTCTCGAGCTCGGAGAGGACCTGCGCGACCGACTTGCGGCCGCTCGTGACGTCCTCGTCGCGCTCGGAGAGGACGCGGCGGAGGCGGTCCTGACCGACCGCGTCGATCGAAGCGTGCTTGTACAGCTTGTAGCCGCGGCGGAGGAGCGTACCGGCACCCGAGTCGGTGAAGAGCTCCTTCTGGAGGTTGTCGGGCTGGATGATGGCGACGGACGACGAGCGCGGGAGGTGGTCGAGGAGGTCCTTGATCTCGCGGAGCTTGAGCTTGGTGCCGTACTTGACCCACTCCTGCTTCATCAAGTCGTCGTATTCCTCGTCGAGGTTGATGAGCGAGATCTTCTCCTTCGTGACGCCGTGGAAGAGCCCGCCCTTCTCGCTCAGGTAGACAATCTTGAGCGGCTCGAGCACCTTGGCGAGTTCGGCCGTCGCGACGTCGGCATTGACATTGAGGATCTGGCCGTCGGGCGTCTCGGCGAGCGAGGTGAGGATGGGAAGTGCGCCAGCGCGGATCGAAGCCTCGATAGGCTCCTTGTCGACGCCCGTGATGCGGCCGACAAAGCCGTACCGCGGCTTGTCGAGGTACTCGGCGGTGAAGACGCCGGTCGTGATCGGGCGAGCGCGCGTACCGAGCGCCTCGAGCGCAGACACGAGCTTGAGGTTCTCCGAGAGGAAGACTCGGCGGGCGTGCGAGAGCGTGCGTGCGTCGGTGATTCGGATGCCTGTACGGAACTATGGTCAGCATCCAGTGTATGACTGCACACGAAGCGCAGAAAAGAGACCCGGTGGCCCCACGCACCGTCAATGTAGTCGGGGACGATCCCGTCAGCCTCGAGGCGGGCATTCAGCTTGTCTCCCATGCCATGGACGACGACGGGGTACAGTCCGACGCGGTGGAGGAAGTTGAGTGAGAGGGTGAGCGACTCGAGGTCGTTGGTGAGGATGGCGCCGCCGACCTTGAGGACGGCAAAGTGGGTCGCGGACGAGAAGATCTGGAGGTAGCGCGAGACTTCGCGGCGCGAGGCGAGCGAGTACAGCAGTCGGACAATGGTCTCCTGTTCCGCGTACATCCATGTTAGCGAGCTCTTCCATCGTCCATTCGCCAACATCCACCATGGCAGAGTCAAGAGGGAGGCTTATCGGGCGGGGACAGGCGCTGTGACTGACCCTGTCTGCATCTGTGCCGTTTGAAGCCGCGTGACCGAGCCAGCGCTTTGCAACGATGTCGCCGAGCTCGTCGCTCGCGCGCTGCTGCTGCTGCTCGACGCGGCGCTGCGACTGGAGGAGGAGCGAGGATGGGGAGACGGTCGAGGACGAGAGGGACCTGCAGGCCTTTGCGGGCTGGTTGCGGAGAGCACGTCCGAGCTGTGCGCCCTGCCTCGTTGCGGCTGCGAGCATCCTGAGCGAGTGTGAGCGTAAAGAGCGAGGACGACAGTGATGAGGACGAGGAGGGGGAGGTTCAACTCGACGACAACGCAGCGCGGGTGGGTGGGCTTGACACTGTGTAGGCTGTTACATTCTAACTAGAATTACTGGGGTTTGCCTGATTTTACGGCTGGCATCGAGCAGCCCTCCTTGCCCTCGTCATCGACTTGGCTTCGTCCCCTTCACACTCTTGCTCTCTCGCTCTCTCCTTCTGCTTCCCACAAGCTATCACAGACTCAGACTCACCCACACAGACACAATGGTGCGCACCGTCCAACCTGCACTCGTCGTCGAAGCGCCGCTGACCCTCGTTCCCTCGTCGCTTGCGAATCCTCGACAACCCCCTCTGAATGCTCCGTTTGACCTCTCGCTACCTTGCCACGACTCCTGCGAGCAGGCCTCAAACGACCAGAACACCGAGCAAGAGTTCACCATCCAGCCTCACCCGGCAAAGGACAACGTCCCCCCTCCCAACTTCCCCGGCTCAGACGCAGAGGCCACCCCCGGTGCGTCCCCTCACCCTTCTACAGCCTCGCACTCCCCCTGACGTTGCCACAAACAGGTCTCGGCGGCGCCCCGACCCTCCAGCACCTCCATGACCCGAATCGCCCGGAGAACATCATGGGCGGACGCGGCAACGCCCCGCACGTTCCCGACAACGACAAGCTGCAGAACCTCGAGCAGCCCAAGAGTCGCGAGGAACTGAAGAAGTTGCAGGCGTCGCTGAACGAGGAGGGCGCGGCGGGTGAACTCTGAGCGAGGGACCACGTCCTCTTTTCCCTTTTCCCCTCCCTTTTCGCTCGTCTGTCCCGTAGTTCCTCGTGTTGTTGCGACTCGCAAGCGTCTGTCTTGACCCAGATGTGCTGGCTTTTGAGTCGAGAGACCGGAGCCTCGATTCTCCTCTTGACCTCCTCAACTTCACTCGTCGCGCTCGTCTCGCCGCTGCTGTCTCCCAAGCTACTTGCCGAGAATTTGAGCTACGCTAGAAACGCTCTAACGGCCCTCGCTCGCTCTCACCACCCGCCCTCATCCTCCCCCCACATCCCTCTTATCTTCATCTCCCGCACCCGCTCACACCTCTCACACTCATCCAATGCGTCTACCAGCCCTCCTACTCCCCCTCACACTCCTCTCACTCGCCTCCCCAGCTCTGGGCTGGGGCGCAGCCGGCCACGAGATCGTCGCAACCCTCTCCGAGATCCACCTCCACCCCTTAATCCTCTCCTACATCCGCTCACCCGACTCAGGTCTCCTCCCACCTTGGTCGAGAGGCCACCTCGCTCCTCTCGCGAGCTGGGCGGACAGGATAAAGGGATTGCCGGAGTATAGAGGCTGGAGTAATGGGCTGCATTATACGGGTTGGAAGGGGGATAGGCCGCCTGAGGTTTGTGCGTGGCCGGAGAGCATGGAGCAAGGTGGGGAAGGGGGAGACGGAGGGTGGAACTCGGAACATGATGTACTGAGGGCGGTGGGGAATTATTCGCAGAGGTTGCAGGACAACCCGCACGAGTGCGTCGCGCGCGTCTTTCTCGCTCGTCTCTCTTCCCTCCGAGCTGACAGGGCGTGTTCGTCGACGAAACCGATGCACAGCTGGCCCTCCTTCAATTTCCTCATCCACTTCCTCGGCGACATCCACCAGCCCCTGCACCTAACCTCGCGCGAGCGGGGCGGGAACGGTGATCCAGTTCTGTGGGAAGGGAGGGTGAGCAACATGCATTCGGTGTGGGACGGGTTGTTGATCGCGAGGGCGTTGAGGGAGCAGAGGAATTATACGAGGCCGGTGCCGAGGTGCGTTCGCTTGCGCTCTTGCGGCTTTGTCTCCTCTCCTGTCCACGCACTGGCGGGCGCTGACATGGTGAAAGAATGGCCGGCAAACCGCAGCAAACAGATCGAAGACGCCCTCACAGGCCGCATCTACGACCCCTACATCCGTCTCCTCCTCTGGGAAGGCGTCCGGTCCTGGTGGCGCACTTCCCTCCCCTCCTGGTTCACCTGCTCTTCCCCCTCCTCCATCTCTCCGCCCTTCAACCAGATCCGCCTCAACCTCGGCGCAGACGACGTCGTCTGTCCCTTCACATGGGCTACCGAGACGCATAGGACCACGTGTGAGATGGGTTTTCCGGAGGGGTACGAAATGGAGCGGAAGCCGTTGGAGGAGATCGGAGGGAGGAGCAACTTTTACGCCAAGATCAGGAGTGCGTCCGCTCCTTTCCTCTGCTCCTTCCCTTCCCTCACCTCCTCTATCATTCGGCTCCCTTCTCTCCGCTACGCTTGCGGCTAACATCACCGCCCTGCTCCTCGCCGACAGACTCCCTCACCCTCGAGCGTCTCCTAACACAAGCCGGTCTCCGCCTCGCGGCCGTACTCAACACCCTCCTCCGTCCCTACGCCGAACAATGGGCCCTCACGAACGCGCCCGAATTACTCTACGAGCATCTGGTGGGTGTGAAGGAGGAGAAGGGCGTGGAGGGGTTGGTGAATTTGAGGTGGATGGAGGAGGGGTGGTGAGTAGAAGGTTGAAGTAGAGTTGGGTTTATCCCGCTGCGCGGTGCTTGTATCACTTATCGTCGCTATCACTCGCTCGATCTCGGTACGGTCGCTCAAATGACGAGGAACTGAGCATGCCAGGGTGAACGCTTTCTCACGTCCCGCTCCCTTCCTTTCACTCACGCTTCCTCCGCTCCTCCGTCAAGCGCTCAGGAAGTACAGTGGAAGCGATGCTACGATGCAAACTATGTGAACGGCAACAAGCGGTACTGACAAGAAGAAGCGAGAAAACCGAGCGACTCGAAACCTAAGCGATTCGTCTTTCCTTCCTCCGTTTAGACGCGCTCGTCCATCCTCCGCAAGCGAGTCTCTTGACGCTCCTAGAACCTCTGCTGCGCCTCGCTCTTCATGCGCTGCACACCGCTCTTGACGACCTCCTCCGCCTTTCCGGCCTCGACACCGAAAAAGTCAGAGAGGTTCTTGGCGTCTTGGACGGTCTGGTCGGCGAAGGCGTTGAGCGAGGCGGCGAGGCGGCCGGACGAGATGGGCGTCGAGCGGGACGAGTTGATCAGGTTCGAGAGGTGCGCGTAGTAAACTGCTGGGACTGCGTCGCGGGGGGTGAAGCGTCAGCACGACGTGAAGCAGGCGTCAGGCAAGCGAGTCAAACGCACGGTGGTCGTAGAAAGGCGACGGGAGAGCCGCCATCGCCCAGCGAAGCCAGTTCTTCCCGCCCCTCGAGCCCTCGATCGCGCCGACCCTCGCGCTCGTCCTCCTCAAGTCAAGCCCTCCGCCCTGCTGCATCAACTCCTGCTGACTCGCATGTCCGCCCGTGACCTGAACCTCCGTGGCCTCGTGGAAGGCGCCGAGCTCGTTGGCCTTCCAGTACGGCGGGCTGTACGGGAGTACGGGGAAGAGGCGGATCTCGGGGCCGATGTGAGCGTAGTTGAGAAGCGACGAGGACGAGACGGTGCCGCGGAGGGACTCGGCGTCGGTCACGCCGGGGGGGACGGAGCAGACGATGTCGACGTGGTTCCTGACGCGCCAGAGGATGTTGGGGCGGTCGAGCGCCGTCGTGAGGTTGTGCTCGAAGGCGCTCGCAAAGTCGCCGTCGCCGAGACGCGGAGTGCCGAAGACGTAGCAGTCCTTGAGGTCGAGGTCCGCGCCGAGGTCATTCTCCGAGGCGAGGAAGCGGGCGAAGCAGAGCGAGGCGAGGGCCGAGCCGAGCGAGTGGCCCTGCAGGCAGTTCATGTACGGATTCAGCGACGGAAGCGAGGACCGCGGGGGAAGGGAGCGGAGGAAAAGCGAAAACTGACCGTAACGAAGAGCGGAATCTTGTGCTCGGTCTGGCTGTACTTGCTGTTCGCCTTCATCCTGCCGGCGATGTGGCGGAGGGTGCGGACGATGGATCCTGCAACAACGGAGCCACAATGAAAGTCAGTCCGGCTCTTAGCGGAAGATGAGAGGACGACTTGAAAGCGATCCGACGCACCGTAGCCGTCAGAGCCTCCGTCGCCGTCGTTGCGGACGAAGAGGTCGTCGTAGAAGCCCGAGTGAGCCTTGCCAGAGCCGGGACCGAAGAAGACGGCGGCCGAGGTCTTGGAGATGGTGGCGTCGACGAGCCACTCGGAGAACTGGACGGGCGTCGTGCCTGTGCGGTTTCATGGCCTGGTTAGCTTCTTTCGACGCAGTTGTCGGAAAGGAGCAAGCCTTGTGAAGCAGGACGCACCCTTGAAGCAGAGGACGATGAAGGGCCTGTCCGACGACCCGAGCGGCGTGTAGAAGATGGACGCGAACGGTCCGGAGACGGTCGAGAGGTCCGAGATGCCGTCGTAGGCGAGGTTCCACCTCGCAGCCTGCGCAAGTCAAGAAGGTCAAGTCTCGCTCGACGAGGAGGAAAAGCGTCGAAAAGCGTACCTGAACCTTGATCTTGGCCTCGCTCTCGAGAAGCTTCTCCTCGGCACGCTTCATCTCGACGTCGTAGGCGTGCGTTCCCGGCGTGTACTTCTTCTGAGTGCGGTCGAAGATGTCGGCGGCTTCCTTGACGAGCTTGTCGTTGCGCTCGTAGACGATTGACGACATGAGGAGGAGCGCCTTGGCGAGCGGGACCGAGAAGGTGCGGACGCTGGGCGGAGAGTCAGTCGCGCAGGCAGAAGAGCAAGAAAGGCGGGACGCACGTCTTGAGCTGCGTGAAGTCGGCATCCTGCTCGCCCGGGTCAGCTTGCTGAGCCTTCGTCGTCGCGACTGCGAGCGTAGCGTCAGGTCAATTGCTTCACCGCTAGAGCCAGCCTCATACGCACCTTGGCCGGTGAGGAAAGGACGAGCGGCGTCAATCGCCTCGCGGCTCGAAGCGCAGAAGATGTCGGGATTGGCCTGTCCGGACTTGGTCAGTCGGTGTGTACCAAGGGCTGAAAAGGAGCTCGCACGCACCCAGTTGGCCATCGAGTAGCCGTCGGCGTAGTTGTCCGAGATGAGCTGAATGACCCATCCTCCTCCCAACTTGCTCCCGACGTAGAGGACGGCGACGAGCACGCCGAGGACGATGTTGATGACCGGGTAGATGATCAAAGTGGCCAGAGTGTTGACGGGATCGGTGAAGGCGGTCGCGGGCGAGAAGATGAAGGCGGAGAGCCAGTTGAGGGTGCCCTGGACGAGGAAGAGGGCGTAGGCGGCGACGATGTTGCGCTTTGAGAAGTCGCGGAACCTCGAACGGAGCCCAGCAGGGTGGGTCTTGATGCGCCCGACGTCGTTGAGGTGCGCGTGCAGGCAAGCACGCTCATCGCGAGCGGGAGCGTCGTGGACGCGCGGGACAGACGGCGGAGGGGCTGCCGGAGCGTACGAGGTGGCTGAGGTGCTCATTCTGCGTGCCTTGGTGTGCTCCGTCAGGCGCACGAGCGGTGTCGAGGTGAAGGGAACGAGAAGAGAGCGAGGGCGGTGCGCAGGCAAGTCCGCTCGCCCAAAGGAGTTACGGCTGGTTTACGGATCTATAGAGTGTAGTAATGGCAGTGGAATGATAGACAAACGACTACACAGCGGAGGGACGGAACCGGCGACCCAAAAATGCTGGCACAGCATATCGACAATCCCCTTCGCTCACAGCGACAGCTGCTCGACACCGTCACTGACCGCGTTCAGCGCATCATTCCGCTGCCTGTCACGCTCCGCACTCGTCCGCCCCTCCCGGCCTTCGCCGCGCTGCCTCTCATGCTCCTTGGCGTTCAACTCCCTCGACCGCACCCGCGCATGCCGCTCGTCCTCCTCGTCTTCGGCCGTGTGGAAGCCGTCGTCGTCGCTCTCGTCCGTCGAGTCGGATCCGCGGCGCCCGTCGACGGCGCCTGCTTTGGCACCTCGAGTCGCTCTGGCGAAGCGTTGCGCCGCCATCACCGTGTTGATCGATTGCTTCCACTTGCGGCTCGGCGTCCTGCGGGCGAAGACGGCAGTCAGTATGCTTCGCCTCGCCTAGCGCCGCGGAGAGCGCGGAACGCACCAGTTCGCCTTGAATCCAGCGCTCAAGTCGTGCTCGTGCTCCTTGTTGAGCGCGTCAACCAGCCACTTGTGCTTCAACGCCTGTTCCGCCGTCGGCCTATCCCCCGGGTTCGGCTTAACAAGCGCTTTGATGAATGCTTTTGCCTCGGCCGAGACGTTCTTCCAGTACTTTTCGTGGAACTCGAGTTTGGCGACTTTGCATTCTTCGATGAGCTGCCGGGTCTCGGTCGATCGGAAGGGGATATAGCCGCAGAGGAGGGTGTAGGTGATGACGCCAACGGACCACAGATCGACGGGCTTGCCGTGCGGTTTCTGCAGCAGGACTTCGGGGGCTGGCGACGAGAAGCTCGGCAGAGAATCAGCGATGTGCACTGTTGACGCACACTCCTCAGAGTCTGCGCGAGTCTCTCGACGCACCTGCGTAACCTGGACTGCCCGCCAAACTCGTCAAGCTCTCGCCGTCGTCGAGGTGTTTCGCGATGCCAAAGTCGGCGATGACGATCTGGTCGGACGTAGGGCGGACACTGGGTGAGGTTCACGAGTCAGCATAGAGTTCGGCAAGCCAGGCAGTGGAACGGAACAGACTAGAGAAGGTTTTCGGGCTTGAGGTCGCGGTGGACGATGTTGTGCGAATGCAGGTACTTGACTCCTTCCTGTACATCGACGGATGGCCTGATCAGCTCACCGCCATGTAGAAGGTACAGCGCAGGACTGAGAGAGTTGCGCCGACGCACCAAAACATCCTTGATGACCTTTGCCGCGTCGCCCTCGGTGTACTTTCCGCGACTCGAGATCTGCTCGAAGAGCTCGCCGCCCGAAGCGAGTTGGAACGCGAGGTAGTACTTGTCGCGCGACTCGAAGTGGTCGTAGAGCTTGACTGCGAGCGCGAGGATTACGGCCTTCGTGAGTTCGCAACCAGCGTCTTACCTCCAAGGCCAGCCTCGAGAGCCTGACTTTTCGGGAAGCGAGGAACGCGCAAGCGCACCGATGTTGGGATGGTTCAAACCCGACAAGACCTCAATCTCGTCCAGCACAGCCTGCAAATCCCCCCTCAACGCCTTCTTCTTGACGACCTTGACAGCAACCTCGATGTGCCCGCCGACTTTCTGCGCGTCGTCGTAGTGCGCGTTTCCGGGTGGAGGAGACCAGGTTGCTTGTTTCACTCTGTAAGAGGGGAGGTGAGGTCAGGGATGAGTTTGGGTGCGAAGCGGACGAGGGGGGAGAGACGCACTCGCCAAAAGCGCCGTGGCCCTGCGAGCGACATGAGATAAGTCAGCACCTCCAGTACAAGGCCCTGAGTGACCCATCTATCCTCTAGCGCGAGCCGCCCAGTCTACTGCATCATCTCCCGCTCCTCGCGACCACATTGCAGAGCGAGCGTCACCACTCACCAAGACGCCCTCAAACTTGTAGTTCTTCTTGCGCGCATAGCTCTCTGCGCACACGAGTCACGGGACAGTCAGCTCGAGCGTTGTGGGCAGGAAAAACGAGTTTGCGACGAGAAGTGGGGCGGAGAGGAGGCGAGGGAGAGCGGGAGAGACGAAGCAAGGCGAGCACGCACCTGGCTGGTGGTGCAGCGAGTCGAGGATGCCCATTCAGGCGAGGCTGCTGGTCAGCGAGAATGTGAGGAGCGAGAGCAAAGGACGCCAGGAAGCGGGGAACTTCTCGCGGTGGAGGTGAAAGAGTTCGCCAGCGACTAGCAAGGCCAGCAACACTCTCCAGGCGTCTACGAACTGCTACGAGGAGGGCCGCGTCGACTGGGTCGTGCGTTTCAACAAGCGCGGCAAAGGCGAGTAGGATATTTAGGCGTGAGGGGAGGCACGATGCAAAGCTGGATGATGAAGACAATGAGCGACGAAAGAACCGAACGGGGGAGTGAACATGCGCAGGGGAAACGGGTAGGGGAGGTAAACAAGCGGGAGGGAGAGGGGTATCGTCAAGGGGGTCATGCGAGGGGGTCGTAGTCGGAGGAGAAGTCGTCGCACTCGTTGAGGTAGGCAATGTGGTCTTCGTCGAGTTCGGCAACGAGCTCTTCAAACTGAACAAGGAGTTCGAGGTAGCGGAGGGCGATGAGGAAGATGCAGGCGAAGAGGAGGAAGTCGAGTTGGCGGTAGCGCAGGGAGCCGTACTCGTACAGCTCGCGCTGCTTGACCGCCCACTCGAAGACGTCGACCAGTCAGAGCTCGAGCGGGACCGCACGGCGCTGGAGCTCGCCGTCGTCGTCGTAGTACGGCTCGGGTGCGTATTCCGCCTCGGCCCACTTGCGCATGGCGACCGAAGCTTTGAAGAACTGTGAACGTTGCCAATGTCAGCATCGTTCGCAAGTCGAAGGGAGAAAGCAGAACGCACCTTCTTGGCGGCATACTTCTTGACAAAGTTCGGGTGCTCCTGCTCGTGCTCGATCGGGCTCGACTCGAGCGGGTTCTCGATCGCCTCCTCGCCCTCGGCGAGACTCTGCGCCCACGACGAGAGGTGCGGCGAGGTGCGGACGACGTAGTCGAGCATGAGCTGCGCGGTCGGCTTGAGCTCGTCTTCCGTGTAGCCCGAGTAGTGGATCAAGTTCGCGTCCTGCGGAAGCGAGATCGTCAACGTCGTTCTCAGCGGTGGCAGAACTGCGCACTCACCCACTCGCCCTTCTCGAGGACGCGGCGTGCAAGCCAGGTCGCGGCAGCGGCGATGAGCGAAGGCGGGGCGGCCATGAAGCGGTGGTCGACGATCGAGATCTCCATGAGGTACTTGGCCATGGTGCGGCACTGGATGTCGTAGCCCTCGGCCTTGGAGATGCGGCGGAGAAAGTTGAGCGGGTTCGGGTACGACAGGTTGAAGTCGATGATGCCGAGGATGTACCGCTCGGCCTTGAGGAGTTCCTCGTCGGTGAAGCCTCCGTCGGTCATGAAGAGAAAGTTCTGCACCGATGGGCACACGACCTCTTCGTACTTGGCGGCGATGAAGAGGGCCGTGACGCCGACGAGCTGGAACTTGACGAGCGAGACGACGCGGACAGAGAGGAAGCGGTCGAGGATGTTGACGGCGAGGAAAATGGTTTCGGGCAACAGGCGGAACTTGGTGTGGATCTCGACGAGCCAGTCGACGAGAATCCCGCGCATCTTCCATGTCACCTCGCTCTGGTTCGAGATGTAATCCGGATCGGGCATCGTCGTGAGCTGCGCAGCGTGAGGCGGATCAGCGACAGTCTCAGCATGGATAGCACGTCCCGCACGCACCTCGAGTTCGCGGAGGTACTCGTAGATCTCGACGACATACGTCGAGACCATGAGCGGGTCTTCCTCGTCGCCGGCGTCCAAGTCGACCCACTTGGGCTTCTCCTCCACCTCAGTCTCCCACTTGCTGACCCTCGCCTGCTCATAGTCGACCGCGTCCTCGTCCTCGTCGTCCTCATCGACATACTCCAGCGGCTCAGGCTCGCTCGTCTTCTGCCTCTTCGCGCGCCGCCCGCCGTCCTCCAAGTCGAGCTCCTCGATCTCCCTCGCACGCTTCAACTCGGCCTCCTCGACCCTCCGCGCAGACTCGAGCTCGGCAAGCGCAGCGCGGTGCTTCGCCTCGGCCTCTTCGCGTCTTTGCCGCGCGGCGCGGACAGCGGGAGGGGTTGTCTTCGCCTTCGCAGCGGCAGCAGCAGCTGTTCGACTCGTGCCGGCGGCCGGGACGTTCGCGCGCTTGGTGGCGAGAGGGCGGCGAGATGCAGCAGTGGTGGCGGTCGAAGTCGAAGCCTTGACGCCGGCAGTCGGCTTGCGCAGACCGCGGACCTGCCTCGCGGCGGGCTTGACGTCCTCGTCGATGGCCATCGCATCCGACTCGAGGCCGGCCGCATCGTCCGCAGGCTCTTGCTTGACGCCGCCGGTCGACGACCGCGTCCGATACGTCCGCTTGACCGTGTTGGATGACGTTGCCGCAGCCGCAGGAGCAGGCGCAGCAGCCTTGGACGACGCAGCGATGGCTTTGGACGGGCCCGCGACGGCGAGCTGCGACTTGGAGGCACCCTTGCCGTTGGTCACGTCTCCAAAGGCCGAGCGCTTTCCTCGCGCGGCGGCGGTCCCGGCGGCAGCATTAGCAGCGGCAGTCTGCGCACAACGTCGAGGGAGTGTCAGCGGTGCGCTGTATCTGCAAGAGCTGGCGCGCAGACGCACCTTGTCGGCCAACACTCCCTTCGAAGTCCCGACAGCTGTTCGCCTCGATCCCGCTGCAGCCGACGTTCCCGCGGCCGACTTGCCCGTCACTGCCAACGCGACACCCTGCTTTACTGGCCCAGCAGCGTGAGCAGCCGACGCGGTGCGCGCAGGCCCTCCTCCAACCCGGTTTGCGAGGTCGTTTTCGACCTGCTGGTTCGTGAGCGAGCGGCGGGTGACGCGGCGAGTCTGCATGCGTCGACAAGAGGAGTGACAGAGTGAGGCCGAGCGTGACGTGGAGCAAGAAGACGGGCGCGAAGGGAGTGTGTTTGGGTGTGTTTGCGGAGAGGCGAGAGCGGGACGCGGACGTGACGGTGTTGAGCGAGGCCCGTCAGTTTTTCTCGCCCCGTGCGCGGGTGTGAGGGTAAGTGGTACGCACAGCCATAGTCTGTCGATGCACTGGGTGGGCGTACGTGCCCGTGCGAGAGGCGAGTGAGGCGGGCGAGGCGGTTGTTTGCGGGTCGAGGGAGACGAGGCGAGGGCTTCGCTGGCGACTGGCGCGGGGCTGGGCGTGCTCGGTGGGTAGTCTGCGGTGTCGAGTAGGGTACACAGGCGAGTCTGGCGGCAGCAGCAGGTGCACGCGCGAGTTGCGACGGGAGCGAGAGGACAGGAGGCGAGCGAGAGCCAGAGGGGCCAGGGTTGGGCGCGTCACGTGACCTCGACGCGAAGTTGACATCGCTCGCAGCCACTCCCACACGTTCGCTGAAGTCGTACAGGCTTGATAAGACCAGCTAATAGCTCTGTGACACTCTCTAGGTACTGCAAGTGTCCCCTGCGAAGGCGTCGTCGTCGCACTTAAGCTCGCTTCCTCCTCGAATGTCAACCTCGCTGGCTCGCTGCCCTGGTTCTCGCCCATCTCGCTGCAGACGAGCGCAAGGAAGCCAAGTCCAGCTCTTGCAAGACCTGGCGACCACCCTCGGACCGCACGCGCTCGCGACCGCCAGTACATGCGTTTGCCTCGAGCCATCTCATCGCGCCGCTCCGTCGCTCCGCGTTCCTTCTTCGCGCCGCCGGAGTTGCTCACTCAACTCGCGCGCATACCGAGCCGAAGAAGTGTTGACAGATCGAGGAGATCGACGTTGCTGGCCTGCAGCGTCGCTATGCGACAGCGGAAGGGAAGATACAACACGCGAGGGAGAGGAGGCAGGGAAGATGCAAAGAACGATAGATAGAGGACAACGATGCCACTCAGAGAGCAAATGTGTCTATGTACACGATACGAAACGCCGCTCAAACAAGACCAGCCGACAACCCTCCCCCGCTCAACCCAAACATTTGCTCATCGTACCTCCTCCGCGCCTCCTCCTTCCTCCCGTCCGCCAATTCTCCCGCATACCCATACCCTCCCTGTCCCTGCTGGTCCAGCTCCATCCCCAGTCCGAAAGCACCCTCGCTGTCCTCCCCGTAGTAACCCTCCTCAAACATCAACCCTCCACCCGCCGACCTCGGCTGCTGAGCATCAACAGATCCAAGTCCCAGTCCCTGCATCGACGAGGGAGTCCCCGCAGACCCCGGATCGCTATGCAAGAACGCGGACCAGTCTTCCGCGCCTGTACCGGTCGTCCCGGCGAACGGATCGCCTCCTGCGCTTCCTTCGCCGCCGAGCGAAGGCGAATGGACGAACGGGTTGGGCATCCCGCGCGCTCCGGGTTCGCCTGGGAAGACGGGTGAGGCGTATGAGGCGGTTGTCGGAGTGGGGTACGACGAGTTTGACTCGCTGCCGTTCCTGCCGGAGAGGTAAGGCGATCGCGAGACGTATTGATCGTGTTGCGGGGGCGGTGGATGTTGAGGGTGGTGCGAGAGCGAGGGGCTGTGCGTTGAGGAGAGGTGCTGAGGAGGCGGCTGAGGAAGGGCGTAGGATGGGGACGGGCCGGCATGGACTTGCACCTGGACTTGCACTTGCGTTGAGGCGGGATGGGGAGACGCAGAGCCGTGCGCGTGGCCGTGGTGCGACGAAGCACGGGAAGAATGCTGAGGAGGAGCGAGATGGTGTGGGCGATGTTGCGAGCGATGTTGCGAGGGATGAAGCTGTTGGTGCTGATGCTGCTGAGGTGGCTCGGAGAAGTGAGCGGGAGGTTGCGGAAGAGTGGGAAGAGGCGAAGTCGATTGTTGTCGGCCGAACGCGACGGGCTGAGGCAGTCCTTGCGGAGGATGCGGCGCGTAAACGAGTACGTGGCCGGGCGGGACCTGGAGCTGTGGATGTGACGGGATGCGCTGGACGGGATGCGCCGTAACGAGCTGGATCTGCTGAGGCGGATGCTGGAGCTGCTGCGCCTGTGCGATCGCCTGAGCCTGTGCTTGCGCGACAGCCTGAGCCTGCGCCTGCGCGAGCTGCTGCTGGTGATGCTGGTGGAGCTGGAAGCCAGGCGGCAGTTGCTGCTCGTACATCGGCTCGAACTGCGGCTGCTGCACGACGTGCGCAGACTGGCTTCCGCGCGGCCGTCGCTCGCCTTGTCCGCCTCGAATCTTCGACGCCGCATCCTGCGCAGATGGCGACGAGCCGATGCCCATCTGCTCAAAGTGCTGCTGCGACAACCGACTCCGACTCTTGATCATCGCGGGACTGGCGACCGAATCGTCAATGCCGGACGCCGCCTTCGCCGCCGACCGCTTCGTCGCAGACCCGCTCGCGCCGCCGGTCCCGGCTGCGACCGCACTCGCACTAAGGCTGCGGCTCATACCGGTCGAACCACCAACGCCCGGCGCATGAGGCGAACCTTGTCCGGCTCGACTGGGCGTCACCATCCTTCTCCCGCTCGTCCGTTGCGCTGCAGAAGGCGTCGCCTGTAGTCGACCGTCATTCCCCGCGTTCAGGCTGTCGAGTGAACCGCCAGCGAGCAGGTCTGCCTCACCGACCGAGCCACGACCGCTTTGCCGCATCGCATTGCGCGAACGACCTGCGCTCGTGACGGGACCAGCGAAGGACTGGCTTCGCGCGAGAGGCGGTGCTGAGGCGGGCGACTCGTTCGTTGCTGGAGCAGCGGATGACGGGCGGGCAGGTGTCGCCATGACGGAGGGGTAAGGAGCGGCGGAAGTCGAGGCGAGGTCTCGGACGTCCATGGCGGATTGCGAGCGAGGCAGTGAGGGAGCGGCAGAGGGACTAGCCGAACCACGAGGCGTCTGTTGTTCCTCGACCGATTCGAGGCGGTTCGAGCCGCCGTCGTTTTGGCTGGCGAGAGAGCGTCGAGTGCGGTTGCGCGTGTTGTGCTGCTTCGGCTCGTCTGGCGCTGGCGACTGTGTCGCTTCTTCAAGAGGGGTTTTGAAGAAAGGAGTGTCGGGCAGAGCGACCGTGAGCGAAGTGAGCATGCCGTCTGCGCGCGGGCACAAAGTCAGCAGGTTGAAGGAAAGGGCGGCGAGCGCAGCGCACCTGGCGACTCTTGTTTCGCTCGACGCTCCTCCTTGGCGATGCGGTAGATCTCGCGCAGGATCTCCATACGCTCGGGCGGGATGTGCGCGCTGACGGATGCGCTGCCCATCTCGAGGTCCTCGATCGAGACTGGTGCAGTCCGAAGAAGGTGGACGAGGAGGGCGACCCGTTCTGCGTGGGCGAGTGCATCAGTTTGTGACACTGGAGAAGCTAAGGCGAAATCGAGCGCACCTGCTTTGCTCAGGTGGTCCGGCTCCTTGTGCCGCACGTCCCGCGGCCACCAACCCGGTCGACTCTCCTCGCCCTTCTGGTACTGAAACTTCGTATGCTTCGCAGGCTGGATGACCTTGATCCACGCCTTGCAGACGAGCTTCTCCGTCTTCTGCCACAACTCGGCGAACCGCTCCGAGTACCACAGCGAGAGCTCGGCGGGCGTGAAGGTATGTCGTACCCAGCTGTCGTCGATGACGAGATGTGCTGGGAGAGCTCGAGTGGGAGGTGCAGTGTGGGGTGACGGAGCATTCGATGGCGAAGGTGCGGACGAGGGCCGAGGGGAGAGCTGCTGGTGAAGCTTGGCCGGAGAGGCGGGCGGTGCCGGGATTGAGAAGTTGCCCTCGCCGCCAAACATGACGGAGTAAGACGTCTCGAGGACGCTGGGATGGGCGGGAACCGTCGGTACATGTGGTGGGCTGGGAGGTTGCGGAAGTGCAGGCGAAGGCTTCTCCTGCGCCTCGACAGACACCACTTTCGGCGCCAAGTCCTCCTCGTCCGTCCTCAAGAGCTCGTCCTTGATGGCGCTCGCCGGTACTCGTCCGTCCACATCGAAGACCGCGTGCGCATCAAGGACCTCCTGACCCTTCCTGACCTTCTCCGCCCGCTCATCCTGCAGTCTCCGCGACAGGGTCTGCGCCTCTTCCCGCACCCTGTTCCCTAGCCACTGCTGCAGCTTGGGCTGGAGCGCCTCGCTCGCAAACACGTCCGTCTGCGAGGTCGACGGGTTCACCCAGAGGATAGCGAATTGCGACCCGTTGAGAAAGGCGCTTTGGCCGAGGCGGCGCAGGATGTCGCTCCGTCGTTGTCGGTAGTCTCGCTCTGCTTGCCGCCCCGTCTTCTTCTCCAGGCCGGCCGTCTCCATGACTGCCGTGTTGACCTGGCCTCGTTTCGAGGTCTGGCCGGGGAGCAACCGACAAAGCGTTTGCTGGACCGGTGCGGGTGGACTGGCTACTCGCGTCCCTTGCCGACGCCGATCGATGCGTCCTGCTAGTCCTGCGAGGCGTCGTAGCCGTCCTCAAAGGATGCTGGTTTGGCCGTGTCTGGACGCGTCGAGTCGGCGAGGAAGAGGGCCAGAGGCGGTATGGGCGGCCTAGGCAGCACAGATACACTCCCAAACCGGTACTGCAGGCGCGCAAGAGTCGTAACAGGAGCAGCGAGCGAGGAATAGGAGGCGAAGGTGAGGTCCGCAACTTCCGATGAGCGCATCCAGGCAAAGTCAATCTCTCCGGGCTTTCTGACAGACGCGGGCGAGTCAGAGACTGCTTTGAAATGAGTGTAATGCATCGGACGTCACGGGAGGATCACTACTACTAGAGAGCGGCGAAGGAACCCCCTCCTTCCGCCTGACTGCGTCCCGCACGGCCTATCGGACTATCCTACCACTGCCAGATCCACCAGCAGCATGGTTGCAGCCTCGAGAGGCGAGCGGAGCGCTTATAAGCCCCCCTTTGCCGCTTCTGAGGGGAACGACTGGTCTCTTCGTCCTCGGGGGACGACTTCACACTCGTATCGACGCCCTGCTCGCGTCCATGCCTGCTCCTCCTAGTCAGAGCAATGCGAAGGATCACCCGAGCAGAGAGAGAATCACCCTGCCAAAGTCGTAGCTGAACGGCGAGCGAGTCGAAGCATACCCAGCGCTGCGAGGCCCGGAAGCCATTCTAACGTCCGTCCCTAGCCTTCCACATTCCCTGTAGCTAGTCGGGACAGCAGCGTGCGCCCATCTTCGCGTGTGAGGGTTCAGTCGAGTTGAGCGTCGTAGCGAGTCGTGGTGTTCGAGCACAGCGTGCGGCGTGTTCGCGGGTCGGTGCAGCTCAAGAAGAATTGACAGCCAGTCTGCGTTCAAGTCAGAGCGGTCCCAGTCCAGCCAAGCGGTATGCAGCCAAGTCGACAGATGTGGAAGAGGCGAAGAGATGGTTCGCCTTCGACGCCTCGCACACCGCTCGCAAAAGCCGCCAGAGATGTCCTGCACCTGCCGAACACTCGGATTCACGGCACGACACGCCACTGTCCAGGCCGCACGATCCCGCGTCGCCGTCCCCGTCCGCTCCTTCACATCTTCATCGCTTCGGGCGGCAGCAGCGCAGGTGGCCACACAGGAGAAGGCCAGCCCAGGTACGTCCGATCTCAGGCTGAAAGGGGGCACGCCTGACCGTTCTCGCCGTTCCCAGCCGCCAAATCGTCGGGCTCGTCCTGCCCAGCAGGAACTGTCCTCAAGGGCCTCAACTACCTCAAGGACGCAAGCGATCCCGTCGCAATGGAGGATTCGGAGTACCCGTCATGGGTGTGGCAGCTCGGACAGCCAGATGCGCCGGTCAAGAGCAAGAAGGTGGATGTCGAGACTCGCCTGCGAGCAGAGAAGAAGGAGCTCAAGCGGCAACGGAAGGCAGCGATCAAGGCGCGGAATGCTCTCAACGGGTAGATATGCGGCTGTGGCTGGAATGTCAGGATGCTCGCAGGATGTGAAGGCGGACGAACGGGGAACCGTTCCTTCACCTCGATGCTCTTCGAGGTGCGCTTCGCTCTCTTCGCCACGCTGCTTACAGTCAGCTATACACAGCCGCGCCTCAGCGCTGCGCTTACGCAACTAGCGCGAGTATACCAGGCCGGCACGCTTCTCGCTCGTCCTCCCGCAGCCGGCTTTCCCGCCTCTTTCTCTCCGCCAAACTTGCTCGAGCGTGCCTAATTTCGAGAGATGCACGAGGATGCTCTCCGACGCGGTATTGAGGGCGAACGACATGTCGAAGCAGACGTCGAGGCGAGGAGGAAGGAGGAGAATAGGAGGGCTAGAGAGATAGGAGGCGACGATTTCGGTCGGTCCGCCGACGCTTGCGCACGCGGGGTCAGTCAGGAGCGTTCTTCGGGCCCCAGCTTCGCCTTGTTCGCCGCTGAAAGCGCCGACGTCGCTTGGGATTGCTCACCGCTTTGGCTCGTCCCGCTGCCTCTCGCCGCCTACGCTCGTTCTGCATTCTCGACACCATGTCGACCGGCACGCCCACGGCCACGGCACTGCCAACGTACGACAGTACTCTCGGCGCCTTCGTGTGTCCCTCATCTCCCTTGCTCGGACCTTCCGGCTCGCTCGCTCGACTCGAGATTGCTGACGCGCTGGCCCAACAGGTGATTGGGACGATGCTGGCATTTTTCCTGGTGCGTCAGGGTCGATGGACTGGGCCAAGCGCGGCGAGGAGACGAGGAGCTGACCAACGTTGCTCGTACGACAGCAAGGCTTCACGCTCTTCGAAAGTGGGTCACGCGTTGTCGACTTCGAGCGCCATCTGACTTGCTCCCTCCTCCGCCGTAGCAATCGTCTTCTTTTCGAACTGTCGCAAGTCGCGAGAGCCCTGGTGGTGTGAGTCCCCCCTCCTCACCTGCTTCTAAAACCTGGCTGACAGGGTAGCAATGCGCAGACATCGTGACAGTGCGTCCGACATTCGAACACCGCTTCGACATGCTAATGAGGGTCTCGCAGGTCGTTGTCGTCCTCCTCATCGACCTTTTACATACCGCCTTCTCGCTAAATGTGCGTCAGGCATACTTCGATCCCTGCCGACCTTCATACTGACGCGAAAACGAGGTGCAGACGATTTGGTTGTGGGCGATCGAGAACTACGGCAACCCTTCCATCCTCGCGCTTTCGCCATGGTCGTTCACAGCCGAACCCGTTCTCACCGGCACTCAGGCGTTGATCGTGCACGTATTCTACGCCTTGCGGATCTACGGCGTCTCGGACGCGAAGCCTGGAGGCCGGATCATCGCACTTGTCGTGACGGCACTCAGTATGTTCCAGTTCGGGTTCGCTTCAGCCGTCACGAGCAAGATCGTCGAGTACGACCGCGAGTTCGTCCGCTTCGCTGGGTGGCTCTGGGGCGCTTGTGTGTGGCTTGGAAGTGCCGCTGTAGTTGACATCGTCATTAGCATCGCCTGTCCGTCTCCCTCTTTTTCCTTCCCGCCCTCCTTCGCTTCCTTCTGACCCGCGCTCCGCTGCAGACTTCCACTACATTAACCAGGTGTCGAACAGCATGGCTGGTCCATTCGAGCGGTCGTCCAAGGTGCGCAGGCGTCTCTTGGCCGAGTTTCACGCGGAGCGAATTCGCTAACGTAAGTCTTTTGCCTCGCAGACGGTCATCAAGGTGGCGCTCATTATCCTCATGACGAATGGCTTGTCTGCCTCGGCCGCCGTCGTACGTCTCGCTTGAAGTGGACGCCCTTTCGTCCTCGGCATCAACCCTGACCTTCTTCCTCGCAGATTGCCACGGTCCTCTTCGGCAGCTTCAGGCATGCCAACTGGCACGCCATCGCTCAGCTCTGTCTCGCCAAGCTCCTCGCCTTGTCCCTCCTCATCGCCCTCAACGCCCGAACCCTCCTCGCCGACATGCTCGGCGTCGACGCGGGAACGTTCTATTCCATCGGCGCACGACCGACGAAGAAGGCGCCAATCATGTATAACGGCGTCTACGTCGGCAGCGGCAGCCAGCCCGATGGCATCTACGGGCGAGCAGCAGGCGCAAGCTTCGACGCTCTCGGCAAGACGCTCCGCTCGCCTGGTCCGAACAGCTCGTTCAATCACGGCGGCATCGTCGAAGGCGAAGGAGGCGTGGTGTATCCCATTTCGGTCCTTCGGCAAGGCGCGAGCCTCGAGAACGGAAAGGACGGCGACGGCACAGTCAGTCGGGCGAGCAGCTTTGCCGAGAAAGAGCCCATCTCGTTCGACGACGAGCTCGAGCACGGCAGTCGCAGGTGCGTCCGAAAGGGCCTCGCTCGAATATGTCGCTCACAGTCCCTTTGTGCAGCCGCCAGCCCTTCGCTCGCGCAACGTCTGACCAGACTTTGCCTGCGGTTCGTTCATCCCCGTCTTGGTCGACGTCCCTCGTCGTAGTGGGCTGACAGTTTACGCACACAGCCGACCATTGACCACCCCTACTCGAACGTTTGATCGCCTCCGTAATCCTCGCACACTCCTTTTCCAATACTCTCGCTGGAACTCGCAGTATTCTCCCGCATCAGGCGCGTCAGGCAGAGCATGCAGGCGACGAAAGCCGTCGCGAAGGAGGTGCGAAAGAGGGACAATGCAGTGTTTGCGAGGTGAACGAAGGCCAATACAGTTGCTTTCATCGCTTCTTCTTCTCCGCCTCCTCCTCATGCTGCGACTCATCGAGACCCAATTCTACTTCCGCCTGGTGCGCCGCCCGCGCCTCAAAATCGATAGCCTTCCGTCGCTTCGCCCGCCGACTCCCCTCGTCTTCAACCTCGTCGAAAAGCGCGCCTCGCAAGCCTGCGTCCGCGTCGTCCGCTTCCCCTTCCCGTATCGCATCATGCTCGTGGTCACGGTCGAGATGTCCACGGGCGAGGCGGTCCGGGCGGGTCGCCTCTTCGAAAGAGGCCTTCTCTTCACCGCTCTCCGTCAGCTCCGCCCGCCTGACACGAGCCGCGCCGTCAGCAGCGTAGTCGCCTGCTGCCGCCGCGACAACGCGTCCTCGGTCGATGTCGACTTCGGCCCGACTTGCGAGTGGCTGCGCATCGACAAGCCGTCCCTGCGTCTCACGGTCCCACATCCTCGGACAAAGCAGCTCGCGCGCGTCGTATCGCGGCTTCGAGCCGCCCTTTGACAGGTCGGGTAGTCGGTCGGCAGGGCACGAGCCGGTCATGCGAGTGGTCTGCCAGCCACGCTCGAGGAGCTCGTCCGCGCTTGCGAGCGAACCCCACAAGTCCATAACGGGCAGAGCGTCCCAGTCTGGTAGCCGCTCGTGACCGGGTCCGCCTGGAAGAGTGTCGACAAGCGAGGCGTCGCGGTCGAGGAGGGGAACCTCGAACGTCGCCTTCTTCGTCTCGTCGACGCGGGACGTGTGGACATGCGTGCCCTTTTCGAGATGATTGGTCGAGAGCGACTCGAAGTCGGGATAGTTGGGGTACAGCATCGAGTAGCCGCGAAGGTAGACGAGCTCGATGAAGTATTTCTTCCAGCTGCGAGGCCACTTGTTCGACCGGATGGCGGGCACGAGAGGTTCGGAGATGGGCAGGGCGAGTTCGGATAGACGGAGCGAGAGGTAGGTGTGGAACTCGCGCCAGTGCTCGGGGAAGTACGCTGCTCCCCACGAGCACGGAATTTGCGAGAGATAGGGCGTCGTCGAGTGGAGGGAGAGGTCGGCGAAGAGTTTGTGCGCGTCGAAAGGCTGCCGTCCTTCGGGACGAAGCTCAATATTCTTCTGCTGATAGAGCGAGATGCCGAAGAGGCGCCCCGAGGCACGACGACCGGCGAGGGTGTAGCGGTACTGCAAAATGGCGAACTTGAGCCAACCGTAGAAGAGCGGCGAGACCTCGACGTCGTCTTCGAGTAGGACGCCGTAGGTGTCGTTCGACGTCGGGTACCACGACTCGACGATGGCAGGCATCAAGCCGCCGAGGAGGATGCGGTGGCGGAGCGAGAAGGTCCCGAACGGCCACCGCATGTCGTCGACGAGGCGGTGGGTGAGGCGGTCGGCCGTCTGCTCGAGATTGACAGTGAGGGAGACATCGTCGCCGAAGTAGTAGGCGTCCTGGAGAGACCCCAGAAGGCGGTGAAGCGAGACGGGCCGGTCGTTCGTGACGACGCTCAGGTCGATTCGAGGCGTGTGGAAGTCTGCAGGAGCACAACCGTCAGCCTTGCGCACAAAAGAAGTGCTCGCGAAGCTTACGTCTCAACGCCTCGAGATCCAGCGCGCCAATCCACTCCGCTCGCTTCGCCTCCTCCTTCGACATGCCGACGACAGTCGGTCGTCCTCTTCCCGCTGTTGGACCTTCCTCGCTGCCGACGAGGCCCTTGAGCATCTCCCTCTCCGCCCTTGCCCGTCCCAGCCGCTCGCCGCCCTTACGCGATCCGAACCTCCCGCCCATCCAGCGCAGGACTTCCTCGAACTCGCGCGCTCGAGGTCCGTCAGACATGTAGAGGATGAAGCCTGGAGGGGGCGAAAGCGAGTCTAGGATGTCGAGGAGGGCGAGCGAGATTGGTTCGGAGGAAGAGGCAGACGTGGAAGAGGGTGCCGGACCGAGGGGAGTAAGGTCGAGGTGACAAGCGGGCGAGTCAGAGTTCGACGAGGCGGACGGAGAGAAGGTCGAGGTGTCGTAGTCGGCGATGACGATCTTGAAGTCTTGGATGGGCGGACGTGGCGCCTCTTCTTCGTCGTCGAGGTCGCTTGCCGCCGCCGCCGCAAGTCTCGCATCTCCCGCCCGCGTCGCAAACCGACACGCCATCTTCCTGGCCGCCTCCAGCTCCTCCTCTCCGCTCAGCAGCAACACCGCCGTGCCAGTCTGCAACAACCTGCTCCTCTCGTCCTCCGCCCGCTCAAGCAACGTCTTCTCCGTCCCACTCCTGAAACCGCCCTTCTTGCGGTCTCCGCTCGCCTGGATCCGTCTCAAACCCTCGCCGGCGCCGTAGTGCGCCGCAAAGAGCTGTTTCTGAGCCGGGAAGGCATCGAGGTTTCGTCTCAGCCGGTCGCAGGAGACAGTATCGCTGCTGGCGTACGATGGGAAGGGGATGGCGTAGGTCGGGATGGCATGCTTTGTCCATAGCGCGGCAGAAAGGGCGACTTCGATCGGAAGAGAGGTGGAGAGGCCTTGCAGGATGGAGGTCGCGTCGGGACGAGTAGGGTCGCGCGGGAGAAGCCAAGAGGTCGGCAGGAGGAACGGGAGGGAGGCAACGGTGATGCGTTCGGTGTGCGATGCAGGGTAGACGCAACGAGTGTCGGATGAGGGGTACGAGGCGATGGCGATTCCGCCGGCGGTGAGGAGCGACGAGCCGTACTCCTTCGTCCCGCTCGCATGCAAGAGGGTCCTAACGTAGTCTTTCGGGAGAGGGTCTGTCCGACCCTGGATAGGCAGATGCGCGTCGATAAATAGGAGATAGTCAGAATCGATAGTCGACTGAGCCGCTTGTGCGAGTGCGAGGATGGGAGGTTGCGGCGAGATATAGGTCACGGTCGAGAGAATATTCCGGTAAGGAGAGGTGGCAGATGCAGCGGGCTCCATGCCCTGTGCGACCAGAATGAGGATCTGGGATGGCGGCGAGGACGATTGTCGGTTTAGGGAAGCGAGGAGAGGCGAAAGGTAGGTCGATGCAGTCTGTGAAGACGACGTGAGGTGGATGACGGCAGTCCAGCTCGACGTAGTGGACGACGTCGTGGGAAGCTTGAGAAGCTGAGTGAGCGTGTGCGAGTTGGCGGGAGGCGGTTTCGGTCGCGGAGGGCGAGGAGGCAGAGTTGGTCGAGGAAGGAGCGCCGACAGGTCCTCTGCGTCAAGTAATTGATCAGCATACCTCTCTTCAAGCTGTGGAAAGCGCGACGCACCTTCTGGCAGCTCGTCGACCTCCCACCAGCGATAGTCGAGCTTCCGTCTCTCCTCCACCCAACCCTGCCGCCGCCGCAGGAAGATCCACCACACCGCGACAGCACCAACGAGAACGATGGCGAGCCTGACGCATCGTGCTCGGCTGTTCCACCACCGTCGCCCCTGCCCAGTAGCGACGCTCAGACTCCCTCTTCGTCCCTTCGATCCCGCGCTGCCCGCAAATCCGCCTCCAATGAATCCGTGCGCGCCGCTGATGCTTGATACGGGGCTTGACGAGCCTTGCCGTCGCACGAGAGAGGCCTGTGCCATTATCGGAGAACTTGACGGGCCTGTCGAGGAGACTGAAGCCGGACCAGAGCCTGAATTCGACCCTGGACCGCCGGTGCCGTTCCCCATCGTCTCCTTGCGCGACTTGAGTGAGCCGCCTCGCCGCAACTCGGTCGCGGAGGGGTAGACGAAGGAGTCGCCCTGAGCGTCGATGGACACGGGAGAGTCGCACACGTCCTCCCCGGTCCCGCTCGTTCCTGCCATACCCTCGATGCGTCCTGGTTCGCTGTTCTGGCTTGTCTGCGTCGACCTCGATGCGTGCGAAGAGGGATCTGCGTCCAGACGAGTTGTGTCGAGACGGCGGAGAGGAGGCTTGGGCATCCGCCGCGCTGGCGATTCCGACTAGCGTCTCCGGTACTGAGCAAGCTGTCCAGCCGTGTCTAGCCTATCCAAGCGCGAGAATGAGCGTGTGGTGAGCGAGCGAGAGGAGCGTGTGTCGTCGCGAGCAGAAGAAAGGCCAAGGGTGTCTCGCGCCTCTTGCAGCGGTTTGTACGGTCGTTTACTCTCTGAGGAAGACTTTACAGAGAATGCAAGGTCCTGACAAACAGGCCCGCCCTTGCAGCGACTCGCGACGTCGCCTCGTTCGCTCTCTCGCTCGTCCTCATTCCGCTTCACCGCTCTCTCGCTCTGCCGGACTCGTGCACACGCTG
Source organism: Rhodotorula toruloides NP11 (assembly GCF_000320785.1). Classification (NCBI taxonomy): domain Eukaryota; kingdom Fungi; phylum Basidiomycota; class Microbotryomycetes; order Sporidiobolales; family Sporidiobolaceae; genus Rhodotorula; species Rhodotorula toruloides. Next base: position 173,334 of record NW_015622973.1, on the reverse strand, counting down.
AGAATGCCCCCAAGGATTCGCTCACCCACTCCGTCCGAAGACGAGCAAGACCAGCTCGACTCTGGCTCCGACTCGGGCACCCCCACCACCTCCATCGCTCACGCTCCCGTAGCCTCGTCGTCGACCGCGCGCGCAGGTGCGGGTGCTACGAGCATCAGGATCAAGCCGCCTCAGCAGGGCGGACCGGCGACAGGAGCTGGCGGGGCGCGCGCGAGCAGGGGAAAGAAGCGGAGCTACGCTGATGACGACGAGGACGACGAGGACACGATGGACGTTGACGAGGAGGGAGATGCGTACGAGGACGAAGAGGAGGAGGAAGACGAGCTCGAGGACGACGAGGAGGATTGGTCACCGTCGGGTTCAGGGACTGCAACTCCCGCCAAAGGCTCGCGCTCGTCCGCCCGCGCTGCAGCCGCCGCGACGAGGAGGCCACCGAAACCGTCTGCACCTAAAGGTGGCGCGGCAGCTTCTGCGGGACGACGGCGCTCATCTGCCGCGAACGCCTCTCCCTCGACTTCGGCGACGGCAACACCCGCTCCGACACCCGGACCGGCAGCGGCGGGCGGCGCGCTCTCTGGCATGAAGATCAAGTTCAAACTGGGAGCTGGCGGAGGGGCGGAATCGGCTCAGGCAGGAAGCAGCGCGGCGACGCCTGTCGAGGCCAGCTCTCCGGCGAGCTCTGTTGCTGGCGGAGCGCGAGGCAAGGCTACGGGTGGCAGTGCTGCAGCGAAGGGAAAGGGAAAGGGCAAGGGGAAAGGGAAGAAGAAGGCTGGTGAGTGACAGAACTCGTTCGGCGGATCAGGTCGTGCGCGTATCGTTCTTGCTGATCGTGGAGTACTGTCATCGCTCGCAGAATCCGACGAATCCGACGCCTCTCTCGAACTCTCAGACGACGACGACCTCCCCTCCTCGCGATTCTCAACCTCCGCGCTCTCAGGCTCCGACTCTAACGCCGGTGAATTCGACGAGCTCGCTTCGGACGGCGGCGAAGTTTTCGACGACGGCTTCTCTGACTCTGGCTCAGAGCGGAGTGGGAGCACGAGTACCGCAGGAGATCCGTATGGCGGGAGGAAGACAGCGAGGCAGAGGGCGAAGGAGATGGGAGGGGACGAGGCGCTCGAGCTAATGAGCTTGCCGAACGGTCAGTGATCGCCTCTCTAGTGTTCCGTCAATCTCGGCGGTCCGCTGACTGCTTTGAAATGTCGCGCAGTCGTCAGCAAGGCGCCGCCGCCTGTTCGTACCGAAGCCGAGATCGCCCTTGCGCGCGCCGAAAAGTCTCGTCGCCGCAAGTCACAAGCCGACAAGAAGCTCGAGGATGAGGTGAGTCGCGTTTGATCACGCCAGATGGGATTATGGGATCGCTGACTGTCTTCCCTCAATCCGCAGAAAACCGAGACGATCAACCGCCTGCTCAACAAGCAGGTCGGTCGCACGTCGAGCTCTTCAGGGCGCGGCAAGCGCGGAGGCGGGCGAGGCGGTGGCCGGTCCCGCTCGAAACTTAACAAGTCGGTCACGGCTGATGGCGTCGAGTCGGGCGATGAGGAGGCTGTTGCGGCAGTCGCAACAGCAGGTGCAGCTGAAGCGGCTGAGCTTGCGAACCAGCGGAACGTCAAGCCTACCATTGCAAGGTGGATCTCCAGCATCAAGCCTGAAGCAGATCAAGGCGAAGGCGTCTTCCGCCTGTCGTACAGCGTTCCCGAAGGACGCGACTTTGCAGTCCCGCCTACATCTGCACCTCAGGCGGTTACAGCACAGCATGAGGCGAAGAAGCCGAAGACGAGGCGGTTCGGAGCGGAGGAGCGCGAGGCGAACAGGCGGGCGAACGAGGATGGGTGGAGGAAGATCCTGCTTGGGGCGGCGTAGCTAACTGCCATGCACACATCATGAGCACTTGATTTCCATCCACGAGCTGTACGGGACCTCGGAACCCTTGAGTGGAAGCAGCAAACCGATTCTTTGCTCGCGCAGGCGGCAGACGCCTGAGAGCGTGACCTGCTCTCGTTCCACGCTTTACCGACCACTATGCCCTACCATAAATGTCTCCTCCATGCCGTCGCTGCTCTTTCCGCCCCGAACTGCGCTTCCAGTCGTCCGTTTGATGTGCCTCTTGCCAAATCGCGAGTCGTGTGGGTTGTCCAGGTGCGGCCTCGTGGTCGTGAGGGTCATAACGCGGCGCATGCGATGCTTTGCCTTGCACTGACAGCGTGAATCTCGAGACTGGAGATCTGGAGGGCTGAAGCTGCTGGGTAAAATCGTCAGGCTCGGTCGTTCCGTTGGCAAGCTAAGTCGGCGCACCCTCGCTTCAGGTCCCGCTCAGTAGTACTCTCCCTTGCGGTACACCTTGCCGTCCTTGCCGACTGACGTAATGACAGGCGCAGCGGCGGGCCGGTACTTGTGTTGCGGAGAGTACCTGGAGGGACAGGACTCTGGTGAGCCTCGCGCCCAAACCTGGCCGGCCGTCTGCGTTCGCTCATCGCAAGGCATATATGTAAGCGAAAGAAGCAGGCTCACCTTTCGACCGTTCTCAGTCCAGGTCGAGTCCATGCGGCCCGGTCCTGCGAAACCCGCCTTGCGATCCACTTTTCCACCCAGCTGTGCGGCGGCAGACTCCATCGAATCGCAGCCAGTGCGTACAACGCAGCGAAGAAGCACACGAGGAAGGTACGGAGAAGTGGTCGGCTGGTCGAGGACGCAGGAGGAGAGGGTCGCTCGGGGGCGGGCGAGCGCGTCGCGGTGTCAGTCGAGCGCAAATCCGAGGGCATTGTGGTTTGACGGATAGACAGGAGCTGCCTACCCAGAGTGTGAGTGAAGCTGGAGAGAGGTGAAGCGGTGACCACAAATCGCCTCTTGCGCTGTTGTCACTCGCTCGAACCTGTCCCTAGCTGCCAGCCTGCGATTAGAGCTCCGATCTGAACCCACGCAGCCGAGTCAGCCTCTACGAGCGCCGTTCTCGTCTCCCCCTTCCATGCTCCTTTCGATCAACACGACGCGCCTTCCTCGCCCGAAGCATGTCGACGGCAGCGAGTATGTCTCTTGTCCTTCGGTCTCTGCCTGACCTCTCTGCTCATGGGGTCTCACGCGCAGAAGGTGACGAGACTGTCCGGGAAGACGTGCTGTGGTCGGAAGCGACGGCAGATTCTGTGACGGCCGAGACGAGGGCACTGCTAGACGACAACCCTTTCGAGCGGCCGCAGTACAGCTTGCGACCGCAGACTCACGACCAGCTCGCCCGCGTACGCGCCGCCGCCAATCCTTCCTCCTCTCAGAAGAATCCCGGTTCGACCCCGTCCAAACCATACGCGCTTCCTACGAAGGACAGTCGACGGTCGACCGAGGAGCGGAACTGGGCGCGCGCGTTGCTACTCTGCTCGGAAGACTGGGCGGGATGTGCGGTTAACGAGAAGAACTTCGACGCCGCCATCAAGTTCGTGCGTCCCGGCTTGGGCTTGTTCCCAGTTCAACTGATACTGACACGATTTCCGCCCGCAGTTCATCGCGGACTGGAAGGAGAGGCACCGCGACGGCCGAGACGACCCTTCCACATCGTTCATCGTCAACAAGCTTCTTCCGCTGTGGCGCAGCGAGACGGAGCGGGAGCCGACCCCGCAGCTCACCCGGGTCGCCGACACCAAAACCGACACGATGGTAAGTTTTCTGGCTTTCTCAGCCTCGGCATACTCGAAGCTGATGTCTCTACTCCCGTAGGCCTACAAAGGCTTCGTTTGCCGCCTCGCTGACGGGTCTGTACGCCAACTTTCCTCCGGCAGCAAGCATCAAGCGCTGACATTTGCCTTCGTGCCTTGTGCAGGAGCTTCCCGATCTTCTCGCCGACACCACCGCCCCTCTCGCTTCCGTCAAGTTGCCCCTCACTGAAGAGGCGCTTCGGCTTCACTCCGCGCTGATGACTCCGACAGCCGAACTCATTGATGCCAGCGGGCATCACGGTTCGATTGCCAGTTCGATGGCTTCCTCGTCGTCCGCCTCGTCCTCCGACGGAGTCGAGAACGTCACCCTCTGTCCTCGCCTCAACCAGTGCATCTATGTCAAAGAGATTCCTGAAGACCAGGCAGTGGCAGCCAAGGACGAAGCCTCGCGCTTCATCTCACGCGGCGATCTCGACTACATGGTCCAGCTCACCCATGTGATCCCGAAGCGCCCGTCGAACGGTCCGCTCGTTTTCGCTTTGCGGGTGCGTAACTCACTGCAATCTCTGCGTCTACGTGCGCTGACGCGGCGGCTGGACTCGTACCTTGCAGAGTCGACTCTTCCTGATCTCCGCCGCCGTCCCGCTCTCCTGGCATCTGAACCACGCAAGCAACCTCATCCCTCGTGCGTTCCTCCTCTGCTTCACATCACAAGGTCCTGACAACGTCGTCAACCGGACAGTCCACCTCGAAACCCACATCAGTTTCAACGCGCACTTGATCTCGCTTATGCCGCAACTTTCGACACTCAAGCATATGGAGCAGGTCTTGATTGACTACGAGAACGGCGGCAAAGAGCCTTGGGTGCGTTGCAGTCCCCCTGCGGCTCCGACACTTCGCCCTGACCTTCGCTTGACAGCGACGATGGCTGGAAGACAAGGACTTCCGCGCTCAGTGCGTGCCGCTACGCCTCGAGATCGTCAAACTGGCCGAGAGGCTCACGCTGCTCCGCCCCTCATCGTCGACGCCCCCGACGGTTCCTCGGAGACCTTCCACGCACAAAAGGACGGCACTTACCGCCTCCGCCCTGGAGGCAAGAAGCTCCCTCCCCAACTTGTCGACCGTGTCCTTCCCGACGAGTTGCGCCACCGCCTCCCCAACCCGTATCTTTGTGCCGTCTCTACCGCACTCAAGGTAATCCTCACGCCGGACCGCTCCCTCCCCGACGCCTTCAAGGAGGAGCTTATCCTCTGTGTCGCCATCTTTGTGCGATTGTTCCGGCCGCACAGCAAGGTTCTGCAGGACCCGTCGATCGTCGAAGCAACCGCTGCAGCCGCGCACCAGTGGGCGATGCCGGCCAAGAAGCGCGGCAAGAAGTCGGATTGGGAGACGGCGTTGGCGTTCCTGAAGAAGTCGTCGGTCAGGAAAGGGCGTACTTGAGACGATGCGGCAACTGGCGCGGGCCGGAAAGGGTGCTGGGCAACGAGGGACAAGAAGGACGCATTCACTCTTCGCCATCCTTGCCAGTTTGGTCCATTCCTCTCAGTGTAGGTTGTACATTTCTCTCTTTCTCACGCTGCTGTTCAGTACAATCGTGTAGTCCTTCGTGCTCTCTCAGCCGTTTCCTGATTCGCAGCGAGACGTTCTCCTTCCCTCGTATAACGCAGCTGCCATCTCTTTCACTGCTCCTGTAAGCGCGCTCGACGGTCTCGCCATCCCGCCGCATAGAACGCCTCTAAGCGACTCCTCAGGACATCCTCAAAGGACAGCTTCTTTGCGCCAGTCGAAGCCGGCTCAGACGGCATCGTCCTCCGGGGAGAAGTTATCATTGCGGAAAGCGCACCGCCCGTCCGAAGCCATCCTTGACCTGTCCAAACCGGCAAAGCAACGAGTAGAGTAGGTCCGAGTAAGACGAAGGAGAGTTGAGGTGCAAGTTGCCTCTCGACCGTCCTCTCGACACCACTTGCTGGGTCGAAACGCGCTCGTGCAGCTTCGTGTACGGCTAGACAGGTCCTCCGATCGCCTGGACGCGCTCGCCTTGACCGCCTTGACCGTCTTTCTCGCCCGCCCCACTTCATCGCTTCACGAAGGAGGAACTCGATGCCGGCGCTTCAGTACTCGAAGGAGAAGAAGGACAAGGAGCAGGAGCAGAAGGACAAGGCTGAGGAGGACCGTTTCGTCAAGGCGTTTGCCAAACTGCCGGCTGTACGTCCCGCACTCCTCGACTTCACCTTTCCTCGCTCGTGTGGCGACGCGCGCAGGTCCGTACAGGTTGCTGACGGGCTCGCCGGACGCCTCACAGCGACCAGCAGGGACAATCAGGCTGTTTGACCGGTCCGAGTTCTACTGCGCGTACGGCGAGGACGCCTTCTTCGTCGCCAATCACCATTACAAGACGCAAACGGTCCTCAAGTACCTCGGCTCGGATGAAGACGGTCTCCCCTCGGTCACTCTCTCGCACGCCGTCGCACAAGCATTCCTGCGAGACGCCCTAACCACCAAGCAGCTTCGCGTCGAGATCTGGGAACCAGAAAGCGGAGGAGTCGGTCGCGGCTCGACAAAGTGGAAACTCGCCAAGGCCGCGTCGCCTGGCAACCTCGGACCTGTCGAGGATCTGCTCTTCACCTACACCGACCTCCTCGCCTCGCCCGTCCTCGTCGCCATTCGTCTCCAGGTCAAGGACAATGTCAAGACGATCGGGGTCGCCTTCGCAGACACGAGCATGCAGGAGCTCGGCGTCAGCGAGTACGTCGACAACGAGCTGTTCTCCAACACCGAGGTATGCAGCTTCGGCAACTCTGCCTGCTAACCTTAAGCTGACCCCGTCACGCTCCGCAGGCCCTCCTCATCCAGCTTGGCGCGAAGGAGTGCCTCGTCGTCGAGCAAGACAAGGCGCACGAGTACGACCTCAACAAGCTGAAGACGTTGATTGAGCGGTGCGGGGTCGTCATCACCGAGCGCAAGAAGAGTAAGCCGGGCGGAACATGCCTCACTCTCTGCCCGCCGCTACGTGGCAGGACAGACGCGCATCGTCGCAGAGCGATGCGCGCACATTCGCTGACTCTCTGCATTACTGTAGGCGAGTTCACAAGCGGGTCGGTCGAGCAAGACTTGAATCGCCTTCTCCGCGGATCGCTGCAAGCTGCCAGTCGTCGTGAGTCCTTCACTGGCCCGCTTCGCTGACCGTCAAAGAAGAGTAGCTGACGATATCGCCGACCGCGACAACGCGTGTTCGCAGCCGAATTCGACCACAAGGTCGCCATGTCAGCCGTTGCTGCGCTCATTTCGTACCTGGCCTTGATGCAGGACTCGTCCAACTTCGGCGCCTACGCTCTCAAGACGCACGACCTCAGCATGTACATGCGCCTCGACGCGAGCGCCTTGAGGGCTTTGAACCGTGAGTTGCGCATCTTCAGCCGGTGATATGCCGGCACGCCGCCCGTGTCCCTTCGCGGTCGCAGGATACGCTGCTCGATTGCACCGTCTGACAAAGTCTTGCACCTCGCAGTCATGCCCGACCCGACTGGGATCGGCAACTCCTCGAAGACCATGTCCGTTTTCGGCCTGCTCAACCGCTGCAAGACGGCGCAGGGCACTCGCCTCCTCGCGATGTGGCTCAAGCAGCCGCTCGTCAACCGTCATGTCATTCGTGAGTTGTCGCCTCCCCCTGGAGCCGCGCACGACTGACGCAGGCTTCCTCCCGTAGTGCAACGGCAAGACCTCGTCGAGTGCTTGGTCGAGTCGCAGGAGTTTCGGCAGGCGATCACGGTGCGTGTGCTGTCGCTATCCATGCGCTGATGCGGCACATGCTGATTACTTCGCTCGTCCCGCCTCTCCCGCCGCAATTTCGTTCGAGCTTCCCCGCAGGACGACTTCCTCAAGTCGATGCCCGACTTCCACCGCATCTCGAAGCGCTTCCAGAAGGGTGCCGCATCGCTCGAGGACGTCGTGCGAGTCTACCAAGCCGTCCTCCTCTTGCCCGGCCTCATTACCGTTCTCGAGCGCGGCGTCGAAGTCGAGGATGAGGACGGCGATGCGCAGATGCAGGATGGAGAGGAGGGCGAGAATGGTGCCGAGAAGGAAGAGTCGAGGGAGAAGCGGTGGAAGGGCCTGATCGACGAGCTGTGGCTGCAGCACTTGCGGGTGCGCGGCCGACTGCACGTTCCTGGCTCACCGCCCCGCCCCTAACGATTCCGCTTGCAGACGCACAACGACTCGCTGTTGCCCTATCAAGAAATGGTGGAGACGACCATCGACCTCTCTGAACTCGATCGTCACAACTTCGTCATCAAGCCCGACTTTGACGAATCGCTCGCCGTCATCCGCGAGAAGCTCGAGGCTGTCCGCGACGGCCTGAATGAGGAGCACGAGGAGGTCGCGCGAGATCTCGGCATGGAACCGGATGGCAAGGTGTTGCACTTTGAGCAGACGCCCTTGTACGGGTACTGCTTCCGCTTGACGAGGAAGGTACGTCACTCAGAGGTCTCTCCGATCGCACTCGAAGCGCTGACCCGTCCCGGCGTGCAGGAATCTGCGGTGATTCGGAACAAGAAGAACTACATCGAGCTCAAGAACCAAACGAACGGCATGTACTTCACGACCAAGGCGCTCAAGCAGCTCAACGACGAGTACCGTGACTGCACGAAGGAGTACGAGAAGAAGCAGAGCCAGCTCGTCAAGGAGGTCATCCAGATTGCCTGTGAGTAACGCGTATTCCCCTCCCACTCACTCGCTCTGACGGCGGCTTTGACATCTACAGCGTCGTACTGCGAGGTGCTTGAGACGCTCAACACGGTCATCGCGCACATCGACGTGATTACCAGGCGAGTCTCCCCCTGGAAGCGACTTCTCCTTCTGCCGCTCACTTGCCTGAATTTCGCAGCATCGCCACGTCCTCGCTCAACGCACCAATCCCCTACATCAAGCCGACTATCTTTGAGCGCGGCGGTGGCAGTCTCAAGCTCGAGGAGGCGCGACACCCTTGTCTCGAAGTTCAGGAGGGAATCGACTTCATCGCCAACGACTGCCACCTCGAGCGGGGTGAGCCAACTCTTCACCCGTGCGATTCGCTCTATCTGACGCCGCGGGCCACACAGACGTCAGCGAGTTCTCCATCATCACTGGTCCGAACGCAGGCGGCAAATCCGTCTTCATCCGCCAAACCGCTGTCGTCGCTCTCCTCGCGCAAATCGGCTCATTTGTCCCCTGCTCCTTCGCCGAAGTCCCCATCTTCGACTCGATCCTGTGCCGTGTCGGAGCGGGCGACTCGCAGCTCAAGGGCGTGTCGACTTTCATGGCGGAGATGCTCGAGACGAGCGCGATCCTGAGGCAGGCGACGAGGGATAGTTTGGTCATCATTGACGAGCTTGGGCGCGGGACGTCGACGTACGACGGGTTCGGACTCGCGTGGGCCATCTCCGAGTGCGTCAATCTGCTCACTCTCTCGTCGTCACGCTGCATCGCTTACGTGCCCCCGTGCAGACACCTCTCGACCGTCACCCGCGCCTCCGTCCTTTTCGCCACCCACTTCCACGAGCTGACCGCCCTCGCGAACCAAGTTCCGCACGTGAAGAACTTGCATGTCGTTGCGCACGTCGAGTCGAACCCGGACACGCTCACGGGCAAGGACATCACGCTGCTGTACAAGGTCATGCCGGGCATCTGCGACCAGAGCTTCGGTATCCATGTGGCGCAGTTGGCCAACTTTCCAGACGAGGTGGTCAAGGTGCGTTCGGTTCTCTTCGCTTCTCGCAATCCGCGGCCTGACGCTCGTCTTACACAGCTCGCCAAGCGCAAGGCGGACGACCTCGAGGACTTCACGGAGAAGCGTGCGTTTTTTTCAGACCGCTCACGTCCAACGCAGGTTCGCTGACCCGCTGCCCGTCGCAGCCGTATCCGCCGATGCTGCTGAGCCCGCCATCGCTCACCTGTCGCCTGAAGCTATCGCCGAGGGTACTGCGCTCGTCGAGGCGTTCCTCGAGACGTGGGCGTCGCGGACGGCCGAGTTGCCCGCCGCGGTCGCCGACGAGGCTCGGACTGGCGAGACGCGCGAGGACGTCGAGCTGAAGGAGCTCGTCAGGTGCTTCGAGGAGTACAAGAGCCGGTTCGAGGGGAGCGAGTGGACGAGGGAGGTACTCGCGAAGACGTACTGAGCCCAAGACTGAGCCAAGGAGAGGGAGGGCGCCGAGTATACCCGGGATGGGCGGAGTCGCTTGATACCTTTGACGCGCATTGTAGTGTGCGATTACTGCAAGATTGTGTTAAGCAAGAGCGCGGGTCGATTCGGGGAGAGGGTGCGAAAATTCTGTCAGATAATCAGCGCGGGCGATCGCGCGCCCTCCTTGCCCTCCTTCCCATCGCTCCCTCGTCCTCTGACACCCGCGCGAGGCTCTGACAACGATGCGGATCGCATTCAGTGCCCTGGCAGCAGCGTCTCTCGCCGTCCCAGCGCTCGCAGACGTCGTCGATGCCTGGTGCGTGCCCGCTCTCTTGCCCTCGCTTCGGGCACCTCGCGCGCTCGCCTGATCCCGCCGACTGACCCGCTCGATACGCACATGCGACAGGTACAACATCTCGTACACAACGGCGGCGCCAGACGGGGTCGACAAGCCCTTCACGGTCGGCGTCAACGGGACTTGGCCGTGCGCGCCCTCTCCCGCCCCGTTCCGGCAGTCGTGTCGCCGATATCTGATCTCGCAAATGTGCGCCCCCTGCAGCCCGCCCATCCTCAACGTCAAGTTCAACGACACCGTACGAGTGCACGCTTACAACGGACTGGACGCGCCAACCTCGATCCACCACCATGTCCGCCCTTGCTCTTCTCCTCGCTTCGCTGAGGGAAGTTTTCGCTCACACTCTCGCTCGCAGGGTATCTTCTTCAACGGTACCAACTACTATGACGGCGCACCCGGCGTCACGCAGTGCGGGATCCCGCCAGGTTCGTCGACGTCTTGGTCCTCGATCTCGTTGACCGTTACTGACATCTGCTCTTGCTCTCCTCGCCGCTCCCTCCTTCTCGTGATCACTCTGTGCTCACCACAGGCCAGTCTCTCACGTACGAAGTCCCTGTAGACCGGCAGCACGGAACCTACTGGTGAGCAGACGCCGTCTTTGCCAGACATCGCCCTTTCCTCCCGTCTTCTTCGCGTTATTGACGATCCCATCGTACAGGTGGCACTCTCACACTGGCGCACACTGTACGTCCCGGCTCTCTCCCTTGCTCGCTTCTCGGTGCTGACGCCCAGTCGCTGCGAGATAGACCAAGACGGCTTGCGAGCGCCCTTCATCATTCATGCGACCGACGAGGCGCACAAGTACGACGGAGAATACACCATCATCCTGTCTGACTGGTACCACGCTCGGTCTGACAAGCTCAACCACAAGGTGAGCCTCTTCGCGTTGCCGCTCCTCGAGCGAATTGGCTCATCTTCCGTTTGGCTACGCACGCAGTTTATGAACAAGTACAACCCAACTGGTGCCGAGCCTGTTCCCGGTGGGCTTCGCTCCAGCTCTCGCTTTCCCAAACCTCAACCTGACCTCCGACTTTCCGCAGACGCACTCCTCATCTACGCGGCGTCGAACGGTACCTATTTGCCCTCGAACGACGACGTCAAGTTCAACGGCAACCTGTCAATCCCCTTCGAGGCTGGCAAGACGTATCGCATTCGTGTCCTCAAGTACGTTCTCTCGTTCTTCGCCTTGCGCGGGGTTGTGCTCACATTTCACGACGCGCAGCACCGGCATCTTCGCCACGACGTTCTTCTGGATTGACGGCCATGACATGCGCGTCATCGAGGCCGACGGCGTGCGTTTCCTGCTCCTCCCTCGACCGCTTCCTTCGCTGACACGCCTCCGCCTCCGAATATCCAGGTCGACACCGAAGAGTTCCCCGTCGACTACCTCAACATTGCCGTCGCGCAGCGCTACTCGGTTCTTGTCACCGCCCGCAACGACACCTCGGAGAACTTCCTTGTCCACGCCAACTTCGACGACGAGATGTTCGATAAGGTACCTGAGGGCTTGACGCTTAGTGCGCTTCTTCTTTACTTCTGCGCACGCACAAGCTGATGAGGGATGAGCAGACTACACGACGACTATCTCGTACAAGAACGGCAACCCCGTTGCTCAGAGCGAGGTTCGCAACGAGCTTGGCCGCATCAACGACTTTGATATGGTGCCCTTCGTGCCGATGGAGCAGCTTACGCCGACGACGTCGCTTCAGCTCGACGTCTACTTTGATGGTCCGTTCACGAGGTTCTCGGTTTTGGTAGACGAATTAGCTAACGAGTCTTCTCCTGCAGCCTTTAGCACCGGTGTCAACAGGTGAGTAGCGACGGATCCTGTCTCTCGGTATGAGCGGCGCTGTCGCGACCGGGAGCTGACCTCCTTCCAAATCTTCTCACAGGGCCTCAATGCTCAACAACATCACCTACGTCAACCCGAAGACTCCCTCGCTCTTCACGATGATGACGATGGGCAACGACTCGCTCAACCCAAACGTGTACGGCCCACAAACCGCCCAGCACCTCCTCAACCATGGAGACGTCCTCGACCTCATGGTGATCAACTTTGACGCGAACGCGCATCCGTTCCATTTGCACGGGTTCTCGTATCAGCTCACTCGCCGTACGTGCCGTTCCCTCCGTTTCCGACTTGCTCACCTCGCTCACGATTGCTCTTCCCGCTTGCAGTCGCGATGGACGTCACCTCCGACGATCCAGCACTGAACCCTCCTCACACACTCGGCGCCAAGAACCCCATGCGCCGCGATACTATCATTATTCCCGCTGGAGGTGCTGTCAACCTCGCTGTGAGGGCGGACAACCCGGGAGCTTGGATCTTGTGCGTCGCCGCCTGCTTTCCCCCTCCGCCACAAGCGAAGTCTGACTTGAATGCTCGACGTCCGCAGCCATTGCCACAGTACGCCACATCGTCTAGCTGGAGCGACGGAGGCCTGAAAGCTGACCTTCTCGACTTGCTCTTCCTTCCTTCCGCTCTTTCCTCGCAGTTCAATGGTTCGTCGTCGGCCTTCTCCACGCCTCGAGCGCTCGTTGCTGACCCCCACCCGCACTGCAGGCACATGGAAGCCGGTCTAGCGGTCGTCTTCATGGTCGACCCGCTCGGCGCCCAACAATCCATGACGATCCCGCAAGTCATGATCGACCAGTGCAAGCAGCTCGGCATCTCGCCGACAGGTAACGCGGCGGGCAAGATGTCTGTCACGGATCTGAGCGGCGCACCGCATGGACCTGTGGATCAGTATGCGGCGGGCTTGTTTGGCTGGTGCGTCGATATGCTTTCTCGCGCTTCTCTCGTCAGCGATGCGCCGCTTGAGTTCGAGAAGCTGACTTCATGGCCGGGTCGACAGGACTCCTCGAGCGAAGGGCGCTCTCGCAGGCTGCGTCCTCACAGCGCTCATCGGCATGCTGACGGTCGTCTGGGTACGTACTGTCTTCCACTCTTGGCCCTTTGCCGGTGACTAACCCTCTATACACCCGCAGTACGCCGTCGGCGGCCAGCTCGACGAGGATGAGCTGCAGGAGGAAGTCCACCGCGACATGGAGAAGAAAAAGGCTGCGGGCGGCGGTCTCCTCAAGCGTGGCTTCAGAGCTATCACGGGCAAGTCGACGTCGGCGCAGTAGATATGCTGGCGTCGTCGTTGGGACGGCTGAACGGGCGAAAGATTGTCGGCAAGGTTCGCAGTCTCCGCTCTTGCCGGCGTCTTTGAGATAGGTGCAAAGCAGTAGTATCGCAGTCATCCTCAGGCGCTCCGTTGCTCTGCTGTTCGTTCGCCGAGTTTGATTTTCGTCGTCAACGCCCGGAAGCGACGCCGGCAGCCGCTCGATCCTCTGCCTCTGACCCTCACCCTATGCTGCTCGTCTAGCGCTCGGATGGCCGTCGTGCAGGACGCAATGGCTGCAGAGAAGTCACCTCACAAGCCTGGCGAAGTCCCGGCGTCCGACTCGCTCCTCTCGTCCCTTCCTCCGCCGCAACCCTTCGCCGTCGTCGTTCGTGACCTCGCCATCGTCGCACCGCCCGCTCAGTGGTCTTTGCCGCTCGCGATACCCATCACCGTCCCTCGCTTCGTCCAGCGACGACTGCAGAAGGCCGAGGCGCTCGAGGGGAAGGAGTTGTTGCGAAACGTGAACTCGGACATCGCGGCGGGTGAAGTGCTGGCTATGTATGTCGACATACTCTCTGACTGTCATCTGAAGCTGACCATATCGTCCTGCAGCATCGGCGGGAGCGGCAGCGGCAAGAGTACGTTCCTCGTCGTCGTTCTGCTCGCAGACCCAGCATCCCGCTCTGCCCTCGTATTACTACTCTCTCTAACATCTTCCATCTCACAGCCACGCTCTTGAACGCCATCGCAGGGCGCGCGACCGGCCTCGAGACGTCTAGCGGCGCGATCGAGGTCGTGCCCCTCGCACGCTCTTCGTCCTACGCCTCGTCCGACACGCTCGCGACTACTCAGCCATTGAGCGTCAAAGCCGCCAAAAAGGTCATCGGATATGTCCGACAAGACGACTTCCTCCTTCCCTTCCTCACTGTCCGCGAAACACTTGCCTTTGCCGCTGCTTTGCGGTTACCCAAGACTGTTCCGGCAGAGACTCGCTCTGCGATCGTCGAGCAGACTATCACGGAGCTGGGACTGGCGGACGCGGCGAGTGTTATTGTTGGAGGACCCTTCCGCAAGGGCATCTCAGGCGGCGAACGGCGACGACTCACGATCGGTTGTACGCTCGTCCAGCTGCCGAGCGTCCTCGTCCTGGACGAGCCAACAACAGGACTCGACAGCTTCACCGCCTTTCGCCTTCTCGAGACGCTGCGAAGTCTCGCTCGTCGAGGGAGGGCCGTCATCGTCACCCTCCACGGTCCCCGCTCCGACGCCTTCCCCATCTTCGACAAGCTCCTCCTCCTCTCGCGCGGCAGTCCCGTATACAGCGGTCCAGGACGCGACATCCTCCCTCACTTCGACTCACTCGGATACCCAGCTCCTGAACACACGAACCCGCTCGACTTTGTCATCGACTTGAGCAGCATTGACAACCGTACAGACGACGCGGAGGAGTCGTCCAAGGAGCGTGTTGGTGCTCTCGTCTCGGCATGGCGGCGGAAAGAGGCGTCGACCGGTTCTTCGCCTCGGCCGCAGGCGGCGTCGAACGGTCCCACGCCTGGACGGCAGGCCAAAACCGCTACACCAGGCCGAGACGTCGAGAAGGCTGCGCGCATGCCAGGCGACGGCGCAGACGACGCACAGCAGGAGCTTAAGCGAGCGAACCTGGTCAAGCAGACGGCGCTCCTTACCCGGCGCGGCTTGCGAAATGTCTTCCGCAACTACGGCCAGCTGGTTGGATTCGCTGTGCAGGCGATCATGTACGTGCCCTCTTACCTCGCTGACATGGTCGTTACTGACAGTTGAGCCCTCCAGCATCGGCGTCGTCGTCGGTCTCGTCTTCCTCAACCCGCCTGAGACCCCCAGCGGCGTCCAGTCGCTCAAGACCGTCGTGTACTTTTCGACGCCCGCCATGTACTATCTCTGTGCGTCTTATTCGTCCCTGAGCTCAAGCTGTCTCTGACGACACCGGCGGATAGCCATCATCCTCGCCGTCTTCATCCTCTGCGGCGAACTCGTCGTCTTTGACCGCGAACGGGAGGACAACATGTACAAGACGGTTCCCTGGGTCGTCTCCGTCTTCCTCAGCTACCTACCCGCCAACGTCGTCTTCCCCACGATCTACGCCATCATCGTCTGTGCGTCTCTTTATCTCACTCGAGCCCATGGCGCACTCACGCCTGCATCCGTAGACTTCATGACCGGCTTCCGAAGAGACGACCTC
This sequence comes from Rhodotorula toruloides NP11, assembly GCF_000320785.1. Lineage (NCBI taxonomy): Eukaryota > Fungi > Basidiomycota > Microbotryomycetes > Sporidiobolales > Sporidiobolaceae > Rhodotorula > Rhodotorula toruloides. The sequence goes on along the minus strand of NW_015622973.1, from coordinate 157,850 downwards.
GCCAAGAATCTGCTGTCGTTCATCGCGCAGTGCATCATGCAGCAAGTTGCAGCGTGGTCCTACGCCCTCCTTTGCTGCGCGATCAACCGGTCGTTCGCCCAAGCTTCCCTCCTTGCGAACGGTGCGTTTTACTTTCGATGCGGAGAGGCTTCAGAGCGCTAAGCTCGCATCTCCAGGGTTCTCCATTCCAATGCTCCTCTCCTCCGGCTACCTCATCACGAACCTCGGCGCCTGGATCGCGTGGACTCGCTGGCTGAGCCCCTACTTCTACGGCTTCCACTGGATCGCCCTCCTCCAGTTCCGAGGCCGCGCATTCGCATGCGAAGGTGTCACAGGGCCTGCGCGCAATCAGTGCGAGGGTATCAACGTCCTGCGAGGGATGCGATTCGATCTCGATACCCCGCTCTACGTCTACCCTCTCGGCTTGCTCGGCTTCATCATCGTCACCTTCGTACTAGCGACTATCATCCTCGCCTCCTACCACCCAGGCGGGGTCAAGCACGTCACCCAGCACGCCCCCTCGAAGCGGTCGGACTCGCACGACTCGAAGACGAAGGGCGAGTTTGCCGACCTCATCAAGACGAAGTCGAAGCGCTCGGTTGACGTCGCCGTCAACGACTTGCGACTGGTCGTCTCGCGGCGGAACCTGGGACGGAGGGGTGGGAACGACGAGAAGGTCATCCTGGAGAATGCCAACGCTTCGTTTCCTGCTGGGCAGGTCAGCGTCATCATGGGGCCTTCAGGAGTGCGGTTCCCTACAGCTTATCGATCCGAAGTCAAGTACTAACTTTTCGTCCTCGCAGGCCGGCAAGTCCTCGCTCCTGCAAATGCTCGCAGGTCGACTCTCGTCGGGCCCGATGTCGGCGTTCCGTTCGGAAGGCTCGATCACGCTGAACAACCAGGAGTTCGACTCGTCACTCGCGTCGCTGGTCGCTTTTGTCGAACAGGCCCGTCAAGCTTCGCTCGCTTCTTACCGCTCGACGAACTGACCGCCTTCGTACGACTTTGCAGGAAGACTCGCATCACCTTCCCGCCCTAACCGTTCGCGAAACCCTTCGTTACGCTGCTCGACTGCGCCTGAAGGACCGAAGCGTCGCCGCATGCGATGCGCGAGCTGAAGAAGTCCTCCGCCTGCTCGGCCTGGCAACTTGTGCCGACACGCTTGTTGGCGGGCCGCTCGTCAAGGGGATCAGTGGTGGAGAGAAGCGGCGTCTGTCGCTTGCGGTACAGCTGTTGTCGGATCCGGCGGTCTTGTATGCGGACGAGCCAACTTCAGGTACTTCTGCCGCTTTCCTCACTCCCTGCAGTCCGCTGACACCCTCGTCACTCGACAGGCCTCGATGCCTTCACCGCTCAGAACGTCATGCAGACGCTGCGCGACCTCGCTTCGGACGGGCGCACGATCGTCGTCTCGGTCCACCAGCCACGTTCCGACATCTGGGCGCTCTTCGACAACGTCGTCTTGCTCGCCAAAGGAGGTCGAACGGCTTTCTCGGGTCCCGCAACCGAGATCCTGCCGTTCTTCGAGTCGGCTGGCGAGACTTGTCCGCCAAACTTCAAGTAAGTCTCGCTCACCGGTCCGTCGCCTGCTCACCATACTGAAGCTCCTCTCACAGCCCCGCCGATTTCATCATCGACGCCGTCTCGCTTGACCACCGCTCGGAGGAAGCCGAGGCCGCGACGAAGCAACGCGTCGCCCGCGTTGTCGACACCTGGGCTCAGCGGCAGAAAGCCGACCTGGAGAAGCGCAACTCGGGCTCGACGCTTGCCTCGCCTTCGCACGTTGGCGACAAGCGCCCTCTCGGCTCCGCCAAGCTCAAGAAGACGCCTTTCGCACGAGCATTCCCGGTCGTCCTCGCGAGGAGCTTCAAGAACCTCCGTCGTCAGCCGGACGTCTTCGTCGCCCGCCTGTCGAACCCGCCATTCATGGCGCTCCTGTTCTGGATCTACTTTGCCCGACTCGGCTTCGGGCCGTCGAGCTCGCAAGACCGCATCGGGTTGCTGCAGGAAACGACGGCACTTCCGTTCGTTGGCATGCTGGCATGCATCGCTATCTTCCCGAGCGAGATGAACCTTTACCGCCACGAGTTTATGAGCAGCGCGAGGTACGGCGTCACGACGTTCTTGAGCGTCTACACGATCCAAGAGACGATCACCTCCGCTATCAGCTCGTTCCTCTGTGTGTTGCGACCCTTTCAGCCTTCTCTCTCAATCTACTGACCTTGCTGCTGTTCGCACAGTCTCGGTCATCTTCACCTTCGGCATGAACCTCCAGTACTCGCCCGCCCGCAAGTTCTTCGAGTTCTGGTTTTCCTCATGGGCGCTCATCTCGACCGGCGAGTCTGTCGGGGTGCGTCCAGTGCTCGCCATCCCTCCATTGCCCAGCCGCTGACATTGCTTGGCAACAGATCATTTTCTCGGCGTACACCTCGAACGGCGGGCTGGCGACGTCGCTCGTCTCGGCCGCTTTGACGCTGCTGGCTCAGCTGAATGGCATCATCTCGGTGACGATGCCGTACTTTCTCGTTGTGATTGGCTGGGTAAGTTCGCCGCTGCTTTCCCTCGCCATGCTTTTTGCGGCGTTCTCCTCCCCCGTCTTCTCTCTCACCATTGAGGCTCTCGCCCACGCAGATCTCGCCCATGCGACCACAAGCCGAGCTTCAGATCATCAACGAGATGACCGGGCTGCGCTTCAACTGTTCGCCAAGCGAGATCGCCTCGGGCGCATGTATCGCGACGACAGGCGAACAGGTGCTGGACACGTTTGGGCTGCCTCACGGGGGGACGGGTGCGCCTATCTGTTTCTTGTTGAGGACAAAGGAAGGAAATGCTGACGAAGTTGTAGCGGACACAGGCAAGTACATAGGGATCCTTGCGGCTCTCGTCGTCCTCTGGCGCCTCGCTGCTTTCGCCGGCCTGCACGGGCGCGTCAGGTTCATGTAGAACTCCTCGGTCGGAAAGACTTGACTGTGTGTGTGCTTGTAGAAACGTTGCAACATGTGGCGACTTCCGAGACCGCTTCTTCGCTCCGTCGTGCGGTAGGGACGAGTCCGAAATCACGACTGGGACGAGTCCGACGACAGCACTACCTTTCCGTCATCTCCAGCCCAAACGAAAGTCGCGCACCTTGACCCACACCGCCCCCCTCGACCCTCACCTTCCAACCCCTCACGCACACCCCTCCCACGCCCACCCTGGCCTACGCTTCTAACACCTACCCCAGCACCACCGATTTCGAAGACATGTGCGCTCTATCTCGCTGTTTGGACGCGCGAGGGCGGAGAGGGAGCGAGGGCTCGGCGTGAGGGGGTTGATGAGGGGGCGGGGACGGTGGGCGCCGTGAGAGAGGTACGGGAGGGTGTGGGAAGGTGTTTGAAGGAATGCTTGCGTTGAGGAAGACCGCTGGACTCGCTTGAATGGCCCTGCTTGCGCCGCTGCCACATGCTCATCTCGCCTCCTTCGACAAGAGCCTCCCGACACTGACCTCCTCTCTCCTCGCTCTTACCGCCTGACTCGCAACAGGTCCGAGCCCTACGACCCCTACATCCCCGGCTCGAACCCCAACCAGCCAGGCGGCGGACCCGGTCCCTCTGCCTCCGGTTCTGGTGCGGGTGGGAAGGCGAATGACAAGACGGCCAAGATTCAGCAGCAGATTGATGATACGGTTGGGATCATGAGGGAGAACATTACAAAGGTTGCGGAGAGGGGGGAGAGGTTGGATGCGTTGCAGGACAAGACGGGTGAGTTGCGAGTGGCTTGGGGATTGGCGAGACTCGCTAGCCATACGCCTCCGTTGCTCGTTCAGCACGATGCGGAAACGGGGGCTCGTAATGGTGGAGTGTTCGCCACGGATGCGCTGACCTGGACCCTGATTCTCGACAGACACGCTCGCCCAGAGCGCACAAGGCTTCCGCCGCGGCGCCAACCGGGTCCGCAAGCAGATGGTGCGTTCCCTCTCACTAATTCTCTGCACTGCCACATGCTGATGAGACTCGCTCGCTCGCTCGCAGTGGTGGTGCGTTCAGAGCCCACAACTTTGGCTGGGATGTCTCGAAAGAGGCTGACTCCGCTTCACGCTGTCCGTCCTTGATGTCCGCAGGAAGGACATGAAGATGAGGATCTTGATTGCTGTCGCTATTGCCGTCCTCGTCATCGTCATCGTCGGTGCGTCGCCTCTCCTAGATCTGGTCCTTTCGCTCGCTCGACAAGCTCGTAGACTGACCTGCCCGTTTGCGATGGCCGCAGTCCCGATTGTCGTCAAGAAATAGGATTCGGGGCACGGCTCGAACGACCAGCCGATCGGAGTGATCAAGCCGCCTGCGCCTTCTTCTGCCTCTTCCTCTTGAAACCCTCGCGACGCCACTTTCTCCAGGCTCGAATACCCTACGGACACTCTTCCTTTCACCCCATCAGTACCCTCCTCTTTCCAAGGCAGAAAAGACTCGTCTAGCGACTTTGATCTCCCCTCCTTCGATCCGGCTTCTCTCCCTTCTCTTCTCTCCCCCTCGCCCCTCTCGCCTCTCGTCCACCCTCGCTCTCTTTTCTTGCAGCTCTCGCCCTTACACTCTCCCCCTCGAACGGTCGTTCGAATCCCCCCGTGCACCCCTCGACAAGCGGCTCTCTCCCGCTCACACACACCACCTTCGCCTCGTGCGGCCTGGTTCGTTCTCCTCTGCGCTGTTCTTCCCCTGTAACACGAGACTGTAATGCGGGTGATTAGGGACCCCAAGAATAGCGTTGTATTCCCGTTGTCGGCGAGGCGGTGTGAGGACCCTCGTCCCTGGCAGGGGTCCCTCCCTCTCGTAACCCTCGCTCTCCTCCTCGCTCTCTTACACGCTTACAGTACTGTGCTAGTAAGGACGACGGCCATGCTGTCACTCTCGACAGACGTCCAGCGCGACTTTGATTCGCTCGTCACTCCGACGACGTTCGTCTCCCAGCACTCGTCCTCGCTCCCTCACACCGTCCCGCTCACCGACTACACCTCGCACGCCTTCCCTACCATGCCCGACACACTCTACGACCCCGCCTCGCCCACTCCGGACACCCTCCTGCTCAACTGGCACGCCGCCGCCTCGTCCGACATCGACACCTCGGTCTACTCGTCCCACTCGTCCTCGCCCGCAACCAGCTTCAGGTCCACCCCGCCCGCGCAGAGTCCGATGGAGGACAAGGCTTACGTCGTTGCAGCTGGGCTGGAGGAGGACCCGTTCGAGGGGTTTGCGTTCGCAGAGGTCCGTCCGCGGTTCCTCGTCGTCGACTCGCTCGTTTGCGCTCGTTCTTGCGCGAGTCGGACGGGCTAGAGTGTGTCCAGAGCCATGCTGACCCTGGTACTCGCCCCGTGCAGTCGTTGCGCCCGTTCGACGCGCTCACAAACCCGCCCAAGTCGGCTTCGCAGCACCTCGAGGCTCTCGTCCCTGAGTCGCTCCAACCGCCGTCACTCGTCGACGCGCTCAAACAGCCAACGACGACGACGACGACGACGACGACGGGCGACATGTTCAGTGCTGCCATGGCCGCGGGAGAGGCGACGACCGTCTTTGCCGCGCTCGACCAGCAGCACACGTTCGCCAACTCGCTCGACTACGGCGCTCAACCGTTCACCGGATCGCACGGGATCAACGCACAGCAGCAACAGGGACACGCCCAGCAGTACTCGTTCGTCCAGAGCGCGCCGCCCTCGTCACTCGACTTCCCGCCCGCCCTCGCGCAGCACCCACCCGCTCCGCCGGCGCAGCTGCAGCACGGGTTCTACAGTCCCCAGCCGAGCGCGTACCCTCAGCAGCAGCAACAGTCGTTCCAGTTCGTCGCCAACCCGTCCCAGCCGCAGCCCTACGTCCCCGTCCAGTTCACCACCCTCAACGGCGCGACTTACGCCGTCGCCGTGCCCGTCTCGTCACAGACTCCGCAGGCCATCGAGACGCCCCATGGGACGTACTACTTTGTCCCGTCGAGCTTGCCGCCGGTTCAGCAGCAGCAGCAGGCGCCGATGCCGCAGACGACGCAGGCCGTCTCA
>NW_015622973.1:150526-151824 GCF_000320785.1 Rhodotorula toruloides NP11 | reverse complement strand
CCCCCCCCCCCACCCGCCGCCACGGCGTCGGCTCCCTCGCCGCCCGCCGTCAAGTCTCCTCCCGAGCCGACGCCGACGCACGCCCCGACGCAAGGCCTGACGACGCGCTCGATGGCGGGCGGACGTCCCAAGCGCGCGCCGCTCACCTCGTCGTCGATCGTCGTCCCCTCGGGCACGCACGCCGCCGTCCAAGCCGCCACGAACGCCGCTCTCGCAGTCGCCAACGTCGCCACGCTCTCGTCTCAGCAAAAGATCCGCCTCCCCGTCGGACAGGGAAAGAAGGGTTCGACGAAACGTCACCCGCCGAAGAAGGAGCAGCCGAAACGATTCGTCTGCCCTCACCCCGGCTGCGGACGTCCCTTTACTCGCAACTTCAACATGCAGAGTCACTACAAGAGTCACCTCGGCATCCGCGAATTCGACTGCCCCGCCTGCCCGAAGAAGTTCTCGAGGCGCCACGACCGCGCGAGGCACTGCGCTGCCGTGCACGAGTTGTTTGTCGATCGCGAGGGAGATGCGTTGAGTCGCGAGCAGAGCGAGGAGGCTGAGGACGACGAGTATGCTGTTCGTGCGTCGGGCTAGGTCTGAGGACTGAAGCGCCGATTGCTGCTTTCCGTTCGGAAGGCGTCGAGGTAGGATTGTGGCGGATGCGGAGTGGATGCCGAGTGTGATGCGAAGAGGTGCGTCGACGTCGTTCCTGCTTGCCGCACGGTGCCGGAGACTGACTCGTCACCGTCCTCGCGCAGGTCTCCTCGACTTCTCTCGCCTCGCCCCGCCTTTCCTTCTCCCTCCCCGCCCTTTTCTCGCTCTCGACACTCGACCTACGGACCCACACCACCTACCCACACCAAGCGGCCTTCTGATCTCTCCCCTTGCCGGGAGTCTTCGGACGCCAGCACCACACCCCCATATTACTCATGCCAGGCCATCACCGTCAATCGCCCTATCCCTTCCTCTTGCTTCGTTGACTCGGATCATCGGGATCTCGAGCCCGGGACTCGTTTTCGCGGCATATTTTGTCGCCGCCAACGGGTTCTCTCGACTCGATCCTCCCTTCAAGCCGTTCCCTTTCGACCTACCTTCCTCAGCAAGAACTCGAGTCGTCCACCACGACCCGAAAAACCCACAGGCGTTGACTTCCGACCCCCGTTAGGGGCGCCGTCGACCGATGTTGCGCAACCTCGCAGAACGATCCATTCTCGAGGTTCACCCCTCCTCCGCGCGAGGACTGGTGGTGCTCGTCCAAATTGGACGAGACGTGACGGTCGGTATCTCGACCGCGTGCGCGCTGTAGAGCG